>NC_053489.1:449038791-449338791 GCF_905171775.1 Rana temporaria | reverse complement strand
ATCTCCTGCAGTATGTCCGCAGTCTCTGGTAATCTTCTGCAGTATGTCCGCAGTCTCTGGTACTCTTGTGCAGTATGTCCGCAGTCTCTGGTAATCTTGTGCAGTATGTCCGCAGTCTCTGGTAATCCTGTGCAGTATGTCCGCAGTCTCTGGTAATCCTGTGCAGTATGTCCGCAGTCTCTGGTAATCTTGTGCAGTATGTCCGCAGTCTCTGGTAATCCTGTGCAGTATGTCCGCAGTCTCTGGTAATCCTGTGCAGTATGTCCGCAGTCTCTGGTAATCTTGTGCAGTATGTCCGCAGTCTCTGGTAATCCTGTGCAGTATGTCCGCAGTCTCTGGTAATCTTGTGCAGTATGTCCGCAGTCTCTGGTAATCTCCTGCCCATTTCGAGTCCTTCATTACTAACAGTGTCATATTTTAGTTTGTTTGCACCGATCTGTAAGGCTGCGCTATATACCATGATTTGTGATGCTGGGGCTATATACTCTGTGCTGTGACGCTGAGCTGTATACTCCTGACATTGAGTGGAATACAGGGGACGGAGTGGTGGATTATATAAGGGGTGTGGCTTATGAGAAGTGGGAGGGACCAAATGTGGAAGGGCGGGGTATTGCGCCCCCCCATCATAAAACTTCACCAGCCGCCACTGGAGAAGAGAGGGAGAGAAATATTAAAGAGAGAGTGAGAAGGGGAGAGAGAGAAAGGGGGAGAAAGAAAGAAGTGGGAGAATGAGATAGAGTGAAGGGGAGAGAAAGAGAGAAGAATAAATGTGGGGGGGGGGGGGGACAGACAGAATGGGAGAAAGAGAGAAGAGGAGAAAGAAGGAGGAGAGAGAGAGAATTGGGAGAGTGAAAAAGGGAAAAGAGAGAGAGAGAGAGAGAGGGAAAGAAGAGAGAGATAAGAGAGAGTGAGAGAAGGGGGGAGAAAGAGAGAGAAGTGGGAGAAGGAGAGAGAGAATGAGAAAAGGAGAAGGGGAAGGGGAATGGGGAGAGAGAGAGAATATGAGAGGGAGAGAGAGAAGGGGAAGATAAAGAAAAGGGAGAGGGAGAGAAAAAATGGGAAAAAGAGAGAGAAAGGGTGAGAGGAAGAGAGATAATGTCCCTCTGCCCCCTCTCTCTCTCCCTGCCCCTCTCCTCTCTCTCTCTCTTCCCTCCCCCGCGTTCTCTCTCTGCCCGTTCTCTCACCCTTCTCCCCTCTTTCTATCTCTCTCCCTGCCCCCTCTATCTCTTTTCCCCTTAAGCTTTTATATCTCGCTCCCTGCCCCTCTCTTTCTCCCTGCCCCTTTTCTCTTTCTCTCTCTCTCCCTGCCCCCTCTTTCTCCCTTACGCTCCTCTCTCTCACTCCCTGCTCCTCTCTCTTTTCCCGCCCCTCTCTCTCCCTGCTACCCCTCTCTTTCTCCCTGCCCCTTCTCTCTTTCTCTCTCACTCCCTGCCCCTCTCTCTCCCTGCCCCACTTTCTCTCTCCCCCTGCTCCCTCTCTCTCAGTCCCCTCTATCTTCCCCTGTTCCCCTCTCCCTTCTCCTGCCCCCCTCTCTTCCCCTGCCACCCTTTCTCCCCACCCTCTCTTTCTTCCTGCCCATTGCTCTCTCCCTGCTCCCTCCCTCTCTGGCCCTGCTCCCCCTCCCTCTCTCCTTGCCCCCCTCTCTCTACCTGCCCCCGCCCCCTCTCTCTCTCTCTCTCTCTCTCTCTCTCTCTCACTCTGCCCTTTCACTGTCTCTGCCCCTCTCTCTTTCTCCCTGCTCTCTCTCTCTCTGCCTGCTCCCCCTCTCTTTCCATCTCTCCCCCTGTCCTCTCTCTCTTTCTCTGCCCCTCTCTCTGCCAGCACTGGAAATAGTTTTACCCCATTCTGTTTATTAAACTCCTACCTTCTCCTACCTATAGATGTGATGTATAACAGTATAACAAAATGACATTACTAACGTCATCCACTTAAAGTGGTATTAAACTCCAAAGCAAGCATTTATTATATTGCAGCTTACCAATTTTTAGATGTGGTGGCTGCATTAGTTTTATTTTTAGGTTTTCTTTTATTTTCACCTGGTGATCCTGCTAGTACGTCTATTGTTTTTTTAGAAGAACGAGCTGTCTTGCAGATGTAGCAGTTGGAGACTTGAGACAAACTGTTTGACACTGGCAAAGTTGCTTACAATGATCAGTTTTAATTTATTTATGTAAAACCTTTATCCCAAAAGGAAAAAAAATGTTTGCTGTAACTGATTATAAAGTGTGAGCTGGAGTTTGACTACAATTTGTTTAGTGTACCTAAATCTACTAGTACAGCTAACTAGCTCCATGCCCCTCAGACTGCTGTCCAAATGTGTCTCTGTTGCTCCTTCATCCTGAATGGGGGCACTCTAATATAAGAGGTGTGCTACTGAGCAGACCACCAGGTGAAAAAAAGAAAATTAAAAGCCTAAAAAAAAAGAAAATGAATGCAGCCACCACATCTAATTATTGGTAAGCTGTAATATAATAATTTTTTGGTTTAATACCGTTTTTGTTTGTTCCATGATGTTGTTAATATTTGCACTGGATTTGTATTTCTCTCCATTCACAGCCTGAGCCCTTGTACCCTAATGGCTCAAGGTGAGGGGGCAATAAAATATGAGGAAAGAAGGGACACGCCTCCCCTCCTCCCATCCCCAGGTGTCTCTTCTTTAATTGCCCCTACCTTATTATTGCCTGCCTGCTCTGCTGTATATAAGGGCTCCTCGTTATTTTCAGCCTGAGCTTCTGATTGGCTACCCGCAGCTTTTTTTATTATTGGTTGAATCTGAGAAGATATCTCTTTGTCTACTGTAGTCAAAGAGATATCTCAGATTTAACCAATAATAAAAGAAAAGGCTGTGTGCAACCAATCTAAGGCACAGGCTGTGAGTGGAGGAACCCTTTGCATTTCCACAGACACAGTTTAATACTGTACAAGTGGAAGGGACTCAGGGAGTGCTAAAAGTCCACTGGTTATGGGCACAAATGACTTTCCTTGCCCAGGCGCTGACAACCCACACTATGTCAATGATGGGAACAAGCAATACTAGGACCTGTATACTATAAGGTCCCATTAAACAAGGTGAGAGTACAACTGGTGATGTGCGGGAATCATGGTGAAGAGCATATAAGTGAAATTGCAGTTTTGGGTGAAGTGTGTTCCAGAGGAGTGGGGGTGCAAGGTTTTTCTGACAATTTTGGATAAATTAAAACATGGAATACACATGGGCACTGCATTTTTGAACATTTCTTTTCGGATTTTTGGACTAACGGTTTATTTATGCTATATGCACTATATATTAAGTGGGATCAATTTAAGTTCTTCCTGTGCGATTTATACAGATACTATCAAGGACATGTATCAGAGCGTTTATGAAAATGTATATAATAGTGACATTCATGGATTCATTGTTCTCTCTCCCTTTCTCTCGCCCTCTCTCTCTCTCTCATGCAGCCACTCTCTCTCCCTGCCCCTCTCTCTCTCTTTTCTCCTTCCACTCCTCTTTCTCTCTCCCTGCCCCCTCACTTTCTCCCTGCCCCCTCTCTTTCTCCCTGCCCCCTCTCTCTCTCTCCCTGCCCCCTCTCACTCCCTCCCTGCCCCCCTCTCTCTCTCTCCCTTTCCCTGCCCCCTCTCTCTCCCTCTCCATGCCCCCTTTCTCTCTCCCTCTCCATGCCCCCTTTCTCTCTCCCTGCCCCATCTCTTTCTCCCTGCCCCCTCTCTTTCTCCCTGCCCCCTCTCTCTTTCTCTCTCTCTCCCTGCCCTCTCTCTCTCCCCTTGCACCCTCTCTCTCTCCCTGCCCCCTTTTCACTCCATCCCTGCCCCCTCTCTCTCTGCCCCTCTCTCCCTCTCCCAGTCCCCCTCTCTCTCTCCCTCTCCTTGCCCCACTCTCTCTTCCTGCTCCTTCTCTTTCTTTCTCTCTCTCTCTCCCTCTCCTTGCCCCACTCTCTCTTCCTGCCCCTTCTCTTTCTCTCTCTCTCTCTCTCCCTCTCCTTGCCCCCACTCTCTCTCTCTACCTGACCCTCTCTCTCCCTCTCCCTGCCCCCTCTCTCTCCCCCTCTCCTTGCCCCACTCTCACTCTCCCTGCCCCCCTCTCTCGTTCTCTCGCTCTCTCTGCCTGCCCCCACTCTCTCTCTCCCTGCCCCTCTCTCTTCTCCTGCCCCCTCTCTCTCCCCCTGCCGCCTCTCTCTCCCCTCTCCTTGCCCCACTCTCATTCACCCTGCCCCCTCTCTCTTTCTCTTGCTCTCTCTGCCTGCCCCCACTCTCTCTCTCCCTGCCCCTCTCTCCTCTCCTGCCCCCTCTCTCTTCCCCTGCCCCCTCTCTCTCTCCCTGCCCCTCTCTCTTCTCCTGCCCCCTCTCTCTTCCCCTGCCCCCTCTCTCTCTCTTTTCCTTCCCCCTCTATTCCCCTGCTCTCGCTCTCTCTCTCTCATATATACTTTAATTTTAATAATATCATTTTTACTTAATGGCAGTCCTCTTATCCTGAAAATGCTAATTGCCTGGCTGTTCTGTTGATCCAATATTAGTATTTCTGAGTAGTATTTCTGAGTTACTGACCTAAAGCAAGCATTCTATAATTGAATTCTGACTTTATTCTGCCTTTACTTGCTGCATGCTTGTTACAAGCCAGTACTGCAGCCAGAGACAACCAAGCAACTAGCATATGTAAAGAGAGGTCAGCGAATGGCAGTGTCTATATTTCACTCGGCACAGATTTCCCTTAGTACAGCAAATCTGACAGGAATAGCTCTTGTTCATTTTAATCAAGGCTGATGTGTAAATACCAATACAATACGGTAATGGTAATGTAAACACAGTATTTCCTAGTCATCAGATCTAATGTTCAATATTAATTAATTGACATGCCATCCTCTAGGGCGCCAATGGGGGTTTGCAAACTGATTGTTGCTTGTCAGCTAGAATTTTTTTCTTTCTGTACTTAAATATATTTTACATATCCTGGAGTTGTAGCTGGAAGTTTACTCTATAGACGAAACAAAGACATTTTAGAATTATTAAAACATTGTATTTAAATTTTCTGTGGCACTTAGAGAACGTCTCCCATCAGACCCTATCATAGAAAAGTGTGTGACGCACTGCTCAAGTGCATAGTGACACAGAGGGGTTTCCCGGGCTAAAGAGTGTGAAATGAAAGAGGTAACATGTATGCCCTGCAGGTTGAAGAGGGCAAGTCCTGTCAGGTGAATAAGAACAAGGCCTGACCTATCTGAATGTTGGCACAGGAATACAGAAATGGCTGCCAGTGTGTTCCCTCCAAGGTTTAACCCTTAACAACAAGTATTAATAGGACTTATGAGTAGGTGTTACATGGATTTACAGGGATGGGTTCTGAGAAAGTTTACAAGGAGCATAGGGAGGTGATATAAGGATATACCATAGTAATCTGCAGATATATAATTTGATGCTGTGACACATGTTTGTTTATTCATTAAGCATTGGATTAATCAGCTCAAATAATTGATAGGATTATGTTTAGCCTATCTATCTATCTATCTATCTATCTATCTATCTATCTATCTATCTATCTATCTATCTATCTATCTATCTATCTATCTATCTATTTATCCAACGTACTGTAAATAAAACATTTACTCCTTTGCTGTGCGTTAACGCATGTGTGTTAAAACATGTTAACCTGTGCTGTGCTAAGGCAGCCCATTGAAAATTATTGGAATAAAAGGAAATCTAAGGTCACATCATACACTTTCATAATTATAAAATCAACATTGTAATACCAATACAAACAATAGTTATATTTGACAATCCAATATAAGCTTACTTAAAGTGGTTGTAAACCTAGTTACGCCACTTGTACCTACAGTTAAGCCTTATTAGGAGCACGGTTTAGGAGATATTTACCATATATGCTTGCACCAATGTCATTGGTGCCTGTCCTGTAAAGAAACGGCCCTTCACTAGCAAGTGCCATGATTGTCGGCTCCCACATGCATGTGTGGGAGAGACGTCACACGACTCTGGACAGTCACAGAGTTGGAGTCCGTGGCCCCAGAAAGAAGAGGGGCAAAGATTAGTGTGACCACCAGCGTGGAGAACGCAGGTTTTGTTTGACGGTAAGTGCCACATAATGGGCTAACCCATTATGCTTTTACTTTGTAGGGGAAAGCAGGGGAAAAAAGGAAGAAAAACCCATCATCTTCTTTCATGTTGTGAGTTCTGCCTGTCCGCTGGTCATCTCTTTCCACAACTTCCTGGATTCCCTGCATGCTTTGCAGTTTCTCCTCTGTTGTTTACTTTCAATGTTTAAGAACTACATATCCCATGGTACCTTGCTGCCTGCAAGCATTGATTCCTGTACTAACTCTGCCTCCTGAAACTCCTCCTCTCAGCACCTCTGTAGTTTTTATCAGGCAGGCACTGTGATTTTCATGACACAGCAGTGTCTACCGTATATACTCAAGTATAAGCCGACCCGAATATAAGCAGAGGCACCTAATTTTAACAAAACAAAAAAAATTAAAAAGTCTATTGACTCGAGTATAAGCCTAGGGTGTCCATCTGCATGCCTCACTGTGCCTCACTTTGCCTCACTGTGTCCATGTGCATGCCTCACTGTGTCCATGCCTCACTGTGTCCATGCCTCACTGTGCCCATGCCTCACTGTGCCCATGCCTCACTGTGTACATGACTAGACTGATGTTTAATATGGGAGTCTATGGAAGGGGTGCCCGGCTTTGAAAAATTGGTGCTCCCCAGCTGTAGATCTCCCAGACAACAAACTTAGCATACTTGTAGAGAAGAAATGGGGCTACATGTGTGCTAAGTTCCGGGTCCAATGGACCTACGACTGGCTGGTACCGGGTCCCCAAATCACCAGAGAAATTACTGTTTAACATGGGAGTCTATGGAAGGGGTGCCCAGCTTTGAAAAATCGGTGCTCCCCGGCCGTAGGTCCCCCGGACAACAAACTTTGCACACTTGTAGAGGAAGAGTGGGGCTACACCCGGTACCGGGTCCTCAAATTCCGGGAGATCAGGCGCAAAAATGGGGCTCGAAGGGGGCATTTTCAGCACAAAAAAATGTGCTGAAAAACTCAGCTTATACTCGAGTATATACGGTAATCTCAGGGCTTAGTGAATACATGTCACAGAATTTAAGGAAGTAAATGTGTAGGGATCTTCACAAAAGTAATTTACAAACTTCAAGCTTGTTCAAATCTATAGGAGTAGGCTAGAAATATTTAAAATACAATGTAGAAAATATTATATGATTGTAGATTTGATCATAGATGCACTTTAAGGTGATTAAGCTCATAAGAGCACAATGTCCTACCATGAAGTTGTGGCACACTACATCCCAGGTGCTCTGACGTAGTGCATTGGAGTGCATGATGAGCCCTACATTTTTGGATTTTTGGGACTATAGTAATCAATAAAAATTGTAAGGTATTTTTAGCTTTTTTTGGTTAGCATGTTTTTATTAAGGTATCCATAAGATAAAATATAGTTTATTGATTAGAAATAAAATCAGTTTAGATGGTAAAACATTGCACTTGTTTGATACTTCTGCATTTCATCTAGGTATTTTTACAAAAAGTCTGATGAAAGCGGTCAGTGGTATTAGTAATACTGAGAATAAATAAGCTACAACCACTATAGGGGTTATTTACGAAAGGCAAATCCACTTTGCACTACAAGTGCAAACTATGGGGGTTATTTACTAAAGGCAAAGTGGATTTGCCTTTCGTAAATAATTGCACTGAAAATGCACTTGGAAGAGCAGTTGCTGTAAATCTGAGGGGTAGATCTGAAATGAGGGAAAGCTCTGCGAATTTTATCATCCAATCATATGCAAGCTAAAATGCTGTTTTTATTCTCCTTGCATGTCCCCCTTGGATCTACAGCGACTGCACTTCCAAGTGCACTTTCAGTGCAATTTCAAGTGCACTTTGCACTTGTAGTTTGCACTTGTAGTGCAAAGTGGATTTGCCTTTCGTAAATAACCCCCATTGTGTGCATGATATTTTGCATTGGTCCATGCCTGTTACAACATCTCTTTAAGCACGGTATTGACTTGGGGGGTTATTTACGAAAGGCAAATCCACTTTTGCACTACAAGTGCAAACTACAAGTGCAAAGTGCACTTGAAATTGCACTGAAAGTGCACTTGGAAGTGCAGTTGCTGTAGATCCAAAAAGGACATGCAAGGAAAAGAAAAAACAGCATTTTAGCTCACATGATTGGATGATAAAATCAGCAGAGCTTCCCCTCATTTCAGATCTACCCCTCAGATTTACAGCGACTGCACTTCCAAGTGCACTTCCAGTGCAATTTCAAGGGCACATTGCACTTGTAGTATGCACTTGTAGTGCAATGTGTATTTAGTAAATAACCCCCCTGGACTCGCTGATTATGCTAAAAGAATGAACAGCATTAAAAAATAATGCCTATAAAAACAGCAAATGATCTTTAAAACAATATTTTCACACAATTTTCACCAATGATTCACACATTTTTCAATAAAATTTTGTTAAAATGTGTGTGAAATAATTTATAACTAGATTAACAATGATAACGATAACATTTGCGTTTTATGTCTAAAAATAATGTTATCATTTCATTAAAGATTTTAATGCATGGATCTACCTTGATATAATAAGTATGTAATCAAATAGATTTTTCACTAATTTGTATGTATAGATCAATTGGCAAAGATTATCACACTAACTTTCATTCCAGAATACACCTTCTGGTTGGTGTTAACTGTGAGGTTTTATGAGGTGTCTACTGAGGAGGGCAGAAAACAAGTTCTTTTCCAGGTGGTGCTAAAATTACAATAATGAAACAAAATAAGAATTTATGAGCAGTAAAGGCTTACAGTGATTACGTGTCTATTTCATATAAAAAATATATATATAATTCCACACTTGTACAAATTTATGGTATGTAAACTAGAACACTTTGATGAGAAAAATGTTTGTTATAAAATTATAAATGCAATTAAAAAATGTACCCTACTGTGTGTTACAAGTACTGGTACCCTTTAAAATATGCACTCATACAGTGTCCATGCAGTGGCCTCTCAATAAAGTTTCCTTAAAATGTATTGTAATATTTTTGAAAGTAGACTGACATTGTTATCCTGCCAGAGCATAAGGCTAGGTTGACACTAGCCTGCACTGTAAAATGCAGCATTCTCTGGCAGAGAGCTGAGCACCTCATCACACTGCTTGTTTTTTTATTTATTTGAAGTGTCACCTAGTGACACTTCATTCATGCCACCGCTCAGCAACGCAACACACCATGGCACGGTGGCATGCAGTGCCATCCTGTGCAATCCGGAATAATGTTGTACCAGCATTTTGGTGTGAATATGTATTGGTTGAGGTATGAAGGGTAACAACGAAACCATCAACGATCGCGCATACTATCTAAATGGGACTTTGAAAGCACTAAATACAAAATATAAGATTATTGTTAAAATAAAACAATTGTACTTTATTCCATATACAATTGTTTTCTATGTGTTGCATTAACCTGCAATTATCCAGTGCTAAAAACCACTGGTCATCACACATAGTGTGAATGAGCCCTAGGAGGTAAGATGGTTTTATGTGTGCATTACACAGTTTACTGATCAGGTGGGGATGGGGCAGATCCTCAAAGAAATTACGCGGCGTATCTCTTGATACGCCGCGTAATTTCAAATTTTGCGCGTCGTATCTTTGTTTTGGTATCCCCCAAACAAGATACGACGGCATCTGTGTTAGATCGGACAGGCGTACGTCTTCGTACGCCGTTGGATCTTAGATGCAATTTTTCGGCGTCCGCTGGGTGGCGTTCACGTCGTAATCCGCGTCGAGTATGCAAATTAGCTATTTCCGATGATCCACGAACGTACGAGCGGCCGTTGCATTTTTTTACGTTATTTCAGTTCAGCTTTTTCCGGCGTATAGTTAAAGCTGCTATCTGGTGGCGTACTCAATGTTAAGTATGGCCGTCGTTCCCGCGTCTAATTTTGAAAATTTTACGTCGTTTGCATAAGTCATCCGTGAATGGGGCTGGACGCCATTTACGTTCACGTTGAAAACAATGACGTCCTTGCGACGTCATTTAGCGCAATGCACGGCGGGAAATTTTAGGGACGGCGCATGCGCAGTTCGTTCGGCTCAGGGACGCGCTTCATTTAAATGAACACACGCCCCCTACCCGCCCAATTTAAAATCCGCCGCGAGAGATACACTATGCCGCCGTAACTTACGGCGCAAATTCATTGAGGATTCAAACCAAAGCCAGGTAAGTTACAGCAGCGTAGCGTATCTCACATCTGCGCCGGGCGCATCGGAGGTACGTGGATCTACCCAGGTATCTTTAACTAAAGAGAAATAGGATATCCATTTTGCAAGAGAAATGTTCTAGGTGAATGAATTTAAACTCTGCTGGCTTCCATTACTTCCATCATCCAATCAGGTGCAAGGAAAAATGTTATGTTTTTTTTTATAATTTTTTTTATTTCCCTTGCACATGATTGGTTATTCTTTGCAAAGCCAAGCTAAATGAAAATTCCCTTGCAAAAAATACTCAATCAACTGCAAAAAACACAGGGGCAGATCCACATACATCTGCGTGGGCGCAGCGTATGTGAGATACGCTACGCCGCTGTAACTTACTTTGCTATTCTTTGAACCCTGTAAGTTACGGTGGCGTAGGGTATCTCTCGCGGCGTAAGGGCGCGGAATTCAAATGTGGCGAGTAGGGGGCGTGTTTCATTTAAATGAAGCGCGTCCCCGCGCCGAATGAACTGCGCATGCCCCGTCCGTCAAAACTCCCAGGGTGCATTGCTCCAAATGATGTCGCAAGGACGTCATTGTTTTCCACGTGAACGTAAATGGCGTCCAGCCCCATTCAACGGACGACTTACGCAAACCACGTAAAATTTTCAAAATTATACGCGGGAACGACGGCCATACTTAACATTGAGTACGCCACCAGATAGCAGCTTTAACTATACGCCGGAAAAAGACGAACGTAAACGACGTAAAAGAATGCGACAGCCGCTCGTACATTCGTGGATCGTCGGAAATAGCTAATTTGCATACTCGACGCGGATTACGACAGGAACGCCACCTAGCGGATGTCGAAAAATTGCATCTAAGATCCGAAGGCGTACGAAGACGTACGCCTGTCGGATGTAACACAGATGCCGTCGTATCTTGTTTTGAGGATTCAAAACAAGATACGATGCAGGAATTTTGAAATTACGCCGGCGTATCAATAGATACGCCGGCGTACTTTCTTTGTGGATCTACCCCACAGTGTGTATATATATATATATATATATATATATATATATATATATATTGCTTTAGACAAAAATGTTCCCTTGCAAAGGATACTCAATCAAGTGCAAAGAAAAAAATTTAAGTAAAAAAATATATTCATATATAAAGTCAAGCTAAATGAAAATTCCCTTGCAAAGAATACTCAATCAATTGCAATATATATGTATATATATATATATATATATATATATATATTGCTTTAAAAAAAATGTTCTAATTTCAAATGATTCTCTCTCCGTCACTAGGTCAATTGCTTTCATGTAAAATCGATCTGGTTTTATTCTGTGCATATTGGATTCTTCAGTGTAGCATTAAAGTGAATAAGCTAATTTTTTTTTTAAGCATCGATAAGCAATACCTTAAAGCATATATTCCTCTAATAGTCAATTATGTCGCTGATGCACATCAGACATAATTAGGCAATTCTGCAATCCATTAAGCATGTCAATGTCGCTATTGCGTTTGATCTTTAGGATGCATTTAAAAGAAGTCCCATAGTTATTGGAAACGGAATTTCAAGCACAGTGAGTTGCAAGACACATAAGTGGCTCAGGGGTTAAAATGTCATATTTTCTGTAACATGATATTGGCCAGCAGGAGGAGTTAGTGAGAAAGATTAAAGTTGCGGAAAAAAGTCAGGAACCTTACACACACAGATACACACTTACTATACACACACACACACTCACCCTCCCACCTCCAGTCCTCCCTTCAAGAGAAACTCTTTTCCTCCTTCCAGCAAGGTTCTGGGTGGCTGAGAGAAGGAGGAAGATTAAACATTAGACTACTGCTAAAAATAATTAATCCTACAGCAAGGGAGGCTGACAATCCTAAGGAGGAATATTCCTAATGTCTTTGGCATGCCAATAAAACCAAATTACCCAGAAGAAGAAATTAAGAGGGATTTATAATGAGCTTATTACAGGATCTTTTCTATTGATGGCTGAACTTAATATTTGGGGCATTTCTGCAGAGCTTCAATTTCATGTGAAGGATAGATCAGCTTAAGAGGGAGAAGTGAGTGTTGCTTAATGTGTTAGACACATGACATGCCTCCAGAGACACGTATGCTAATCAGCTGCACTTATATAATGAAGCTGCGATAACTTCTGACAGCTCTTGGATGGAAACAGCAGACCGGAGAGAAAAAATTCACTGGATTTACTAGGAGTTACAAGAAGACTAAACAAGGATTTAATATATACCACGAAACAGAATTGCTGATCGGATTTTAAGAAAAAAAAAAATATCCTTGAGATTATTCGGCTTTTATAGAGTCTCGCATCAAAGGCAACGTTAGAGATGATGGGCAGTAAGTGGCTGTCATAATGAGAAGTTTCTCCTTCAAGATTTTATAACCTCTGTAGAGGTGCCCAAGCAACCTTTGCAACTGCTCACTTGACTGTCCCAATGGAAGATACAGACCTATCCAAAGTCACTCCATCTTTATGGCTTGGTGTTTACAATGTTGGATCTGATATAAGTACAGGAGACCCCAATATTCAATAGCAGTCTGGAGGGTCCAGCCTAAAGGTAAGGAAAAGTAGAAGAGAGGCAAAAAAAAAAAAGCACACTGTTCTATTTGAATCTTGTGCTTTCACACTAGGACTATCCTAGCAGCTCTGCAAACAATAAGTTCTGCTTAAGAATGTGTGTATGTTTAATACAAACCATGTCCTAGCTATATATATCAGGTTTCTGTGTGCACGTAATAATTTACAACATGAAAGGACTGAAAAACATCTTTGCATTCTCCAAATATTCAACGCAAATGCTGCTGTCTTAAGAGGATTTCACGTAAAGCTTTTTATATATCAGCCTACAGTGTTGGTCTGTTTGAACTCCAAAAGGCATTGTGGTTTAGGCTGATTATGTGTAGCCTACTATTAATTATTGTAAATCTCATCACCTTGTAACCAGTCTTATAATTACTCCTGACAAAGTGTACTGATTTAGTTGTCACTTGTCATCATATGTTAAACAGTTGTCTTGTTCTGTCTTGTGGCAGCACTTGTGTTCTCAGTAAAAACCCATTTTCTCAATATCTATACATCCCTTACCTACAGTGACCTAGGTGATAATCTTCACTTTACATTACGTAAATTTACTTAAGCGCAAGTATCAGGAAAAAGCTAATTCTACCATGATTTATTTAGTAGAATTTATAACAAATACTTTCTTTTTTTTCATTCAATGACATTTCTAATATTTCTTAAAACTGAACGCAAAGATAATTTAACCAAGATATTGTTATATTTGCCAATATTTTGGAAATAATTCTTAAAGACACTTAGCAGCTGAGCCGATGCATGTGGACTTGTTGCATGCAATAGTCAGAGGATCATACTTTTGAGAATATTGTACATAGTCTGGTAATTTTACTTCATTCTAAGTTTAAAGTCAGTTTGAATTGTGCACAACTTGTGTTTGTATTTTTAATAAGCAACAATGCACTAGAGTGGCGTTAGTATGTACTACAGCTTTGACTTACGTAAAAGTCAGTATTTGCATATTGCAGGTGTACAACAAATGTCATCACTGGCTGTATATGTTTATTAAAAATATAAAAGTTTTCTTCAAATGCGCTATTTAATAGATCTAAAAAATGAAAAAATTATAGATGTTAAAAATTCACATAAAGAAAGTAGGGTATATTTGGGCCAGGGCTAACATTTACACAGATGATATCCCTCTAAATTGAGAGGAGTTTTAGATATTAGTCGCTGTTTTTACAAATGGCAGAGCTGACACAATTTTTTTTTGTGACTGAGTCATACTAAACTGTTTTATTTATTCAGGCAAATCCATATTCCACTCATCAAATAGTACAAACTTGGGAGAGTCTGAATATGTAAGTCATTAAAACCAGCAGATCTAAGTAGATGTCTTGTCACAAAATTGATGATAGCTAGGGAATTAGATGAGACACAATCAGAAGTTCAATGTTGTTAAATGAATAGGCATAAAATACATTTATCACTTTACATACAAGTATGGGTATAGTATAGTATATCCTTGGATATACTATATCCAAGTATATATCCTTGGATAAATCCAAGTATATCCTTGGATAAATGCTGGTTCATCTCTCTATGCTTTCTGCATGGACTTCACCTTCAAAGATTTTATCCTTTAGATATGTTACCAAAATGGAAAGAAACAACATGAAATATGCCATTGAATATGCATAAACTTTGGCTAGTAAAAATTTAAAATGATTCTGCCATATTAAATTTCTAAACCAACCCAACCTGATACACCTGCAATATGCAAATACTGACTTTTACGTAAGTCAAAGCTGTAGTACATACTAATGCCACTCTAGTGCATTGTTGCTTATTAAAAATACAAACAC
This sequence comes from Rana temporaria, assembly GCF_905171775.1. NCBI lineage: Eukaryota > Metazoa > Chordata > Amphibia > Anura > Ranidae > Rana > Rana temporaria. The sequence continues at coordinate 449,324,131 of NC_053489.1, read as the reverse complement.
AAGTTATGCACAATTCAAACTGAACTTTAAACTTAGAATGAAAGTAAAACTACCAGACTATGTACAATAATTCTCAAAAGATTACATGTGTTAGGCCAGCTGTTAATATTTGGTCTTGCAACAGTAAAAATTACTTGTTTTAAATGTTGGGTGCCTCCAGCAATGTTCACTGGATCGTGCTCCTACCTAGTGAAAAAAATATTTCCAAATGATAGTGACTGAGTAACTGAGTATCTGAGTAACATACACCTCTGTCCCTATGTGACTGTATTATAGCCAGTATTGGTCTAATCATTTGCCTTAGTGTATGGCTAGCTAAATGTACACTATCGGAAAAACAATTATATATGTACATGTGGTTAACACATTAAATTAAAAAATAAATATATTCTACAAATGGAGCCATTAATATTTTTACCAAGTATAGTATCTTTAACTAGTGAACACATTGTGGCTCAGTGCTCCTATGACTGTATGTGGTATCATTAGCACCTAAAGAGTATGATTAATGGCATTAAGCAGAATAGGGAGACTTTACAGAAATAAGAGATTAGATATGGCTAGCATACAGTACTTTGGCTTATTCCCCTGATAATATTCAAAAACCTAATGCAAAACTAGTCTTGTTCCTGTGTTTTGCAAACCTGTTATGGTTTAAGTTGTAAAAGTCCATCCACTACAGTAAAGGAATGCTAGAATAGCGTGAGTCTGACAAAGTGCATCCAGATCATTTGGATACAGGCGATGTAAAAGGTAGCATGCTTTTGCATCTGTCCTGATAATCTGTAGCAAGAGGACACATTCCATGGAAAACCAGCAGACTCTCAACCGGCCCTCATCTTTAGAGTCAAATTTTAAACAAATGTACAATATCCTCAATGGAAAACATCAATGCAATAGTCATTATGTTACTTAGAAAACCAGCATTGTTATAAGGAAAGTTTAAAACAAATGGACACATTTAAAAAAATCTGTTCCTAACAAGTGTTCACTAGTTAAACAACATAACGTGTTCCACTAAGAATATCAGTATTTGGATTAATGTTAAAGCCCATCTAAGGGAAAATATTTGTGCCACCCCCTTTCCTCCAATCATTTGCATTTAAAATTCCTGAATCAACCATCCTAATCAGCCATGTGCAAATCAATCTGCGTCCAGGAAAAAACATCTGTACCTAACCACAGGTAACCCTTGGAGGTGCAGATAGATGCATACAGATGCTTAAAGCATTGGAGAGCTGCGGCTCCTGTCAGCTTGTCATTAAGTTGTACATGCTGAACACTGACTACTGATCGAAACACCTGGGGTTCCAGCCGCAAGTATCCACAGTATACTGTCTGCATGAATCTGTAGGAGGACACTTTTTCCTAGCTTTTATATATATTTATTCAAAGGGATTAAAGGGTAGTAGGGCGGGGGGGAACGGAATTCCCAGATTCAAGAAATCAGCTTTCAAATTTGGTGCTAATTTCCCTTTGACTACAGCCATGGAGAATAATTATCTGAAGCGCTCAAGTGTATCTAAAATCAAAAACTGAACAATTTATTTTCTATAGGAAACTTCTAGAAAATTAAATGAGCCTACCTTATATACTTTTTGGGCTAGATTCACATAGCCCGCCCTAACTTTGCGGCGGCGTAGTGTATCGTGTTTACACTACGCCACCGTAAGTTAGCGAGGCAAGTACATGATTCACAAAGTACTTGCCTGCTAAGTTACGGCGGCGTAGCCTAAAGCGAGCGGCGTAAGGCGCCTAATTCAAAATAGGCTGAGGGGGCGTGTTTCTATGTTAATTTGTGTTGACCTGACTGAAGTTTTTTTGGAACGGCGCATGCGCCATCCGCCTACATATCCCAGTGTGCATTGCGGCAAAGTACGCCGCACGGGCCTATTGGTTTCGACGTGGACGTAAATCCCTATTCACGGACGACTTACGCAAACGACGTAAAATTTTCTAATTTCGACGCGGGAACGACGGCCATTACTTAACATTACTATTCCAGCCTATTTGATTTAGGCCTAATAATGTGTTACGTAAACGGCGTATCTGTACTGCGTCGGCCGGGCGTACGTTCGTGAATAGGCCTATCTAGTGATTTACATATCTACGCCGACCGCAATGGAAGTGCCACCTAGCGGCCAGCCTAAATATTGCACCCTACGATAGGACGGCACAAGCCGTCGTATCTTTGATAGGTTTAAGTGTATATCTGTTTGAGAATACACTTAAACTTAGGTCGGCGCAGATTCCGAGTTAGGTCGGCGTATCTACTGATTTGCCGGCCTAACTCTTACTGAATCTAGCTACTTGCCTGCAATTCCAAGTATCAGTGCACTATCTCTGTCTAACGTTTCATGGCTGTATATCCGCAGTGGTGGAATCAACTAAGGCATTGTAGCCCATGAACATACTAGTTGTGCGAGATTTGGGGTGAGATTTGGTGATGTCTCTGCTGTGTTGCTCATTGCTTTCCTGAGGAGTTGCTGGAGAGGAGGCTGTAACTGAAGAACTGCAGTGGTTTATTTATTCTGTGGAGCTATGCTTTCTGCTTCTCTCCTACTGCTTCTTGACCATTGCTCAACCAGTCATCGAAGGGCAGTTTTGACACGAGGAAACAAAGCTGTGCTTCTCTACCAAGAAGTACAGATACACAGCTTAGACAAGGCATGATAGGTTAGTAAAAAAATAATGATCAGGGAGTCTATAGACAATGCTGGTGACTGTTTCTCTCCTCTATGTTTGCCATCCTTAGACAACTTTATTAAAACGAGTGCCTCAGAACACTGAGCATGTAGCTTGCATTAGACATGTGCACATTGAAATATTTTGTTTCGGAATTTCGTTTTCGTATGAAAAATACATTTATTTAGTTACTCATTTTTATTTATTTTGTTTCGTTATAAATGCATTTTGTCCAAAAATCCGAATTAATTTGGGTCGAATCTGTCAATTGAAGGCTTATGGTGTCTGTCGAATGTTCTAAGAAGATTTGACGGAGCAGCCAAACTGTACGATGCCGAAATCATACATTCCGGTTGAATGTTCTGCCTACAAGCTATAGAAGAATCTAATGTTGTATGACACTAGTAATAATTATATTTATAAATTATTATTACTAGTCAACTAATATTTGAATTCTTCTATAGCTTATGAGCAGAGCATTTGACCGAAAATGTATGATTGCGGCGTCGTGCAGTTTAGCTGCTTGTCGAATCTTCTTAGAACTTTCGACAGACACCCTAAGCCTTCAATGACAGATTTGACGTTTGTATGTTTTACTCTGCTTCGGCCGAATCTTCGTCATTCATGTCAAATAGTCTAACCCCCAACACTGTCTCTATAATTCGAATAATTTCTCTCTATGGTCGAATCTTTCCTCTCTATGTAGAATAATCTTGGACTAATAGAGTCAAGGTTAGGCACATTCGACCAACAGGTTTGATAGACACAGATCTATATCGAAACTGTTGTAGCCACGAAAACAAAAATAAAGCATTTTTTATGTCAAATGTTTCGGATTTTGGATTCTGCACGTTAGTTTTCGCTTGTTAAAACGAAAATACCCAAAATTCGGATGAAAATGCATTCGGACGAAAACAAATACACATGTCTAGCTTCCATACAGTTATGCAAAACGGTTAGAGATTTAAATAAATCATGACTGAACCTGTACATGTTTGGCAGTGGCTGCACATTGTGCCTGATCACTCAGTTGGCAATTCATCTTAAAGAGGATATGTAACAGGTTTGCTTTATAGAAGCCTATCGATACCTTTGTCCTGCTCCCTACCCCACAACAATCCCCCAAAATTCCTGTGCAAGCCAAAATCTTCTCAGGACGCAGAGCTTGAAGATGGCGGAGGTGGAATTCGGGGACCAGGAGCTTTTTGAGCAGCTGGACGGGGGACGTGAAGCCTCAAGCGAAACATAACGCTTCGACGACACCGAGGACAGTCACTTGGAGCCCGACGGCTTACAGGAGCAGCTCGCCCGCTATGGGGACACAATAGAACAGCTGCGGGCGGAGAATCTAGAGCTCAAGAGAAAATTTTTTTTCGTGGCCAAGTGGCTTATTTGAGGACAAGTTTGATGGACCAATGTTACAGATTCTTTTCATGAATCATGCTATTTCAAAGCAGTTCCGTCAAGAAATTGAGGATTTTGTTTCAGGCCTGCATCAAAAATATGAAGAACAGAAGAGGGCTAACCCTGAAAAAACAACGTTTAATATTAGTCCTCAGCCATCAAGTTTTTCGTTGAAGGAAGATGGGAGTTCCAATGAAGATGCAGATAAAAACGAAGCATTCAGTGTTGTTGGAAGTGTCCTATACGTTACCAAATTTTGTATTGACAAGCTTGGGCAGCCGCTCCTAAATGAAAATCCCCAGTTGACCGATGGATGGGAAATACCAAAGTATCCTAATATGAAGCTTCATTTACACCCACTCATGGGTAATTCTCTTATTGTATTGGATGCTTTTGTTTAAAAATCTAGAACGGCAATAAAATGTAAACCTGTAAAAAAAAAAAAAAAATCTTCTCAGGAATGTGTACGTTTCCCATGGGACAAAGCTTAAACCTAGTGGTTGGCACCAAGCATTGTACTGTGGAAAGCAGGGGGAGCATATTTCCCCATACTGAGAAGTACCAGAGATTTGCTTAGCTCTAGTGGCAGTGGTATCTCGTATCGACCAACGGAAAACTGCGATTGTGTCGGGTCCAGGAGAAGATCATCACCCAGAAGGCAGAAGTTGAGATCAGGATTGGTCTTTTTGGTCACATACAGTAGAAGTAAGAGTGAATGGTAAAGCTGCGGCAGAACAAAAGCATTTTCTGATTAGGATTCCCCTATGTATATCTGGAGGATTGATCGAGTGATTGCTGGAAACTCTTCTTGATTGGAATGATGCCCAGTGCTGTTTATCAATAGCGTTCTGGTGAACGCATACTGGTAAAGGAAGTACACTGGATTCACTTTATATTTTTTTATTTCCGCACTGGGAAGAGTCACTACCAGAGGACTTTTCTTCAATTGCTATAAAAAATGTTATACTTTCATATAAGATACAGGATAGAAATCGGATGAGCAAACTTAAATATACACTATATTGTCAAAAGTATTGGGACACCTGCCTTTACACGCACATTAACTTTAATGGCATCCCAGTCTTAGCTTGCAGGGTTCATAATTATGTTGGCCCACCCTTTGCAGCTATACCAGCTTCAACTCTTCTGGGAAGGCTGTCCACAAGGTTTAGGAGTGTGTCATAGGGAATATTTGACCATTCTTCCAAAAGCGCATTTTTGAGGTCAAGCACTGATGTTGGATGAGAAGGCCTGGCTCGCAGTCTGTGCTCTAATTCATCCCAAGGTGTTCTATCAGGTTGAGGTCAGGACAGTGCAGGCCAGTCAAGTTCCTCCATCCCAAAATCGTTCATCCATGTCTTTGCATGTTCCAGTCTCCATTCCAGTCTCCAAACAATGCAGTTCCAGTCTCCATTCAGTTTTCCATCCCTTGTGTAGCTTTTTTCTTGCTCATAGCACAAAACTAGTAAAGCTAATTAAAACGGAATGAAGACAGATCTTTTGTTTTCCATCTGCTCCCTATTGACTACACTGTAAAAATGCAGAAACCAGCATAAATATTTTGTGTTTTAGAACAGAAGAAAAAGAATGAAAATGTATTGCTAGTATAAATACTATATACATAACAAAAAAAGAGAAAGATTGTCCCCACTATAGCAGTGGGAAACCAAAAGACCAAATGAGTAACACAGCATGCAGTGTAGGTAAAATAGAAAAGATTACCGTATTTATTAAATGATTAAAATTTCTGTAAATTCCTCCATTGGAGGTGACAATTGGAGCACATAAGCAAGATATATATCCAGTTACTACTGCGCTAAACAGTCAATTAATATGGCAACACACATAACAATGCACATAGACAAAAAACGACCATAACACATAAAACACATAAACAATCGTCCAGATGCCACATAGTCTATGCACAGCTGTTCATGCCACGACTGATGTTGTCTAAAGCAATGTATTAAATGTGGGTGTTTATACAAAGAACAATGTTCATCAATAGGTAACATACACTTCCACTGTGATTGAACTTCTTAATGCCAATGGTATAGAACTAGAGTCCCAATCAAGGCTCAATGGAGGACTTTGCGGGATCCTGCACTTTTGCAATTAGAACTATGCAGCTGGGGAAGGAAAGGGTGAAAGAAGAAAGACCATAGGCCACTATGCAATCGACCTCCTAGAGCGATTTAGATTGATGCTGCACATCCACATATCCTTCAAAGCTGCAGTCAATATTCAATATGGAGTATTGAGTAATCAGGGTAGTCCGCTTTCTCACTTCACCATACATGGCATAGCATGCTAGGCAGTGTTGGATGAAAAAGCCAGCTATACAATACCCTCCTGAGACAGTGCCCTCCTCGATTCAGCGTCTTCAAATAGTGGACTCCTTCACTGTTTCTACAATGCCTCCAGTTGTCCTACGGTGTAAGCGCTGAACTGTGCATATATACTCCAGTCCTCAGTCTCATAGCACACTTCGTGCTGCTCAACAGTACACCAGCCTCCCTGGCTCGTGTTGCTAGTATACAATTTTTCTTTCTTTTTTAAAGAACAAGGACTGAAAATGGATTAAAGACCAAAATAAAAAGAAATATTGGCACATACCCTTAATTTTTAATTTTTAGGGTCTCTGAATATCAGTTTGTCATTGTTATGTCCCCCTAGAAGTGTGTCTAACTACTACCCAGTAGAATAAGGAACATGTCTAACAACTCTGGGAGACCTCAATATTGGATCTATCCCCCAACTGAAGGATAGGGATGAGACGAACACCCACCCCCCTATTCGGTTCGCACTAGAACCTTCGAACAGACCGAATGTTCGCGCGAACATTTAGAACCCCATTGACGTCAATGGGACTCGAACGTTCGAATTCAAAAGTGCTAATTTTAAAGCCTAATATGCAAGTTATTGTCGGAAAACGGATTTGGGGACCCGGGTATTGCCCCAGGGAACATGTATCAATGGAAAAAAAAGTTTTAAAAAGTGTTAAACAGGGGCAGACAAATTGGGCCTTGGGCACTGGTGCTGGTGCCACAACACTGAAACCCCTCACAGATACTCTAGTTGGAGCGCAGCAATGAGCCCGCTGTAAAGTATTGCATCAAATTTTTTTATTACACACAAAAAAATTGGGCCTTAGGCACTGGTGCCACAACACTGCAACCCCTCACAGATACTCTAGCAAAGTATTGCATCAAAAATTGTAATTACACGCCCCTGTTTAACGTTGTAACGTGGATTAAGAAGAGTTGCCAGTCAGTAATGATCCCTCTCCTTGATAGCACGAATACGAGGGTCCTTCCGCAGGCTTTGCAGGATCAGGGAGGCCATGCAGCGTAGGTTTGCTGAGGCATTCGGTGTGGAGTCCTCTGGGTCACTGAGGATGACATGATCCGCAGCCACCTCATCCCAGCCACGTACAAGTCCATGGGTTCCTTGGGACTGTAATTGATCCATTGAAGACTGCTGCTGATGCTGAGTGCTAGGCTCCACCTCCAAGCTGACACAATCCTCCTCCTCCTCCTCGTCCCCTTCCTGTGTGATAGGCGGGCACGTAGGAACACTGTCTGGATAAAGGGGGCCTTGAGAGGTAAGAAAGTCCTCCTTTTCCTCCCTCTGTTCTGCCTCAAGGGCCCTGTCCATTATTCCACGCAGAGTGTGCTCCAACATGTGAATAAGAGGGACAGTCTCACTGATGCATGCACTGTCACTGCTCACCACCCTCGTGGCCTCCTCAAATGGTGACAGGACAGTGCATGCATCCCTGATCAAGGCCCACTGGCGTGGGGGAAAAAAACAAGCTCCCCTGACCCAGTTCTGCTGCCATATTGGCACAGATACTCATTGATGGCCCTCTGCTGCGTGTGCAGCCGCTGCAGCATGGCCAGCGTAGAGTTCCACCTGGTGGGCATGTCACATATTAGGCGGTTCTTGGGTAGGTTGTATTCCCTTTGGAGGTCTGCCAGCCAAGCACTGGCATTATATGGCCGTCGGAAATGCACACAGACTTTCCTGGCCTGCTTCAGGACATCCTGTAAGCCCGGGTACCTGCCCAAGAACCGCTGCACCACCAAGTTAAGGAAATGAGCTAAACAGGGCACATGGGTCAGTTGTCCCTGTCGCAGGGCGGAGAGGAGGTTGGTGCCATTGTCGCAAACCACCATTCCTGGCTTAAGCGTCAACCACCTCTGAGCCTGCCCCTGCAGAGCTGACAGAACCTCTGCCCCAGTGTGGCTCCTGTCTCCCAAGCACACCAGGAAGAGGCCACAGAGTAAGAAGAAGAGGAGGGGGTGGAGGAGAGAGGTGTGTCACAACCAGTAGTAGCATTTTGGAGACGTGGTGGTGGAACAACCTCCAACACTACTGTACCTTGTCCTGCATCCTTCCCAGCTGCCAGCAGAGTCATCCAAAGCGCCGTGAAAGATAGGTAACGTCCCTGTCCATGCCTGCGGGACCATGAGTCAGCGGTAATATGCACCTTACCACTGACCGCCCTGTCCAGCAAGGCATGGACATTGCCTTCCACATGGCGGTAGAGAGCGGAATCACCTTCTGTGAGAAAAAGTGGCATTTGGGAACTTGCCACTGAGGTACCGCACATTCCACAAACTCACGGAAGGAGGCAGAATTTACCAACTGAAAAGGCAGCAGTTGAAGTGCTAGCAATTTAGCTAAGCTAGCATTCAACCGCTGGGCATGTGGATGGCTGGGAGAGAACTCCTTTCGGCGCTGCAGCAGCTGGGGAAATTTGCCTGGTACAATCTGCCATTGGTGTACCAATAGTAGATTGCCTGCATGTACTAGGCCAGTGTTTCTCAACTCCAGTCCTCAGGGCACACCAACAGGTCTTGTTTTCAGGATTTCCCTCAGATGAAACTGCTGTGGTAATTACTAAGGCAGTGAAACTGATAAAATCACCTGTGCAAAATAATGGAAAGCCTGAAAACAAGACCTGTTGGTGCGCCTTGAGGACTGGAGTTAAGAAATACTGTACTAGGCTGTGACACACCTAATTCTACACCTTCAGTCCTATCAGTGCAGGCTTCAGAGAGGACTGAGGGTATAGTGGGGTTGGAGATCCCATCTGATGAGGGGCAAGGGGAGGTCCGCTTTGTTCTTTGGTGTGGGTCTTTGAGGTACGCTTGCCAATGAACTGCATGGCAGGTCGACATATGTCTGGTCAAGCATGTGGTGCCCAAGCGGGTGATGTTTTGGCCACGCGAGATACGCTTGGGACATATGTTGCAAATAGCAGTGGTGCGATCTGATGCACTCTTCTCAAAAAAGACCCACACCAAAGAACTTTTGGAATAACGCTGAGACACAGCAGCGCCCTGCACATGCGTAGCTCTGCATTGTGGTGTGCTGCCCTTAAGCTGCCTCGTTGAAGATGTGTCTGTACCTCCTTCTCCTCCTCTCTCCTATCAAGCACCCACGTAGAGTCAGTGACCTCATCATCCCCTCCCATCACTGTAGAAAACCTGGCAGTATGCTGCAGCTGGGGGAACATGACTGCCAGATTGCTGCCCTTCTTGGGCACCCCTCTCTCTGGGCTCATGTTACTGCCTTCCTCTATCTGTGTACCATCATCGGAGCCTTCAAAATGCTGCGCATCCTCATGAAGCATGAACGCAACACTGTGTTCAAACAGTTCGGGGGACACTTCAGGAGGACATGGTGGGGCTAGGGAAGGAGTGAGTGATGCCATTGAGCAGAGGGAAGACGACGCCTTGGCAGCTACTTTGCCAGACAAAGTACCCTGAGCCTAGGTGAGGGAGGATGAGGATAGCTTGGTCATCCACGACCAGCACTGTTGCCTCTAGATGCAGAGCCTGCTTGCTTTTGTGACTCTCTGCCTCCCCTTTGTTGTCCTTCCAGACATACTACTGGCCTGCAGAGGACAAAGGCAGTACACACACCTCGTAGCTTTAGGTGCAAACTACAGAGCACACGTGCAGTGCACACCAAGTAGCTTTAGGTGCACACTACAGAGGACACGGGCAGTACACACCAAGTAGCTTTAGGTGCAAACTACAGAGGACACGGCCAGTACACACCAAGTAGCTTTAGGTGCAAACTACAGAGCACACGTGCAGTACACACCAAGTAGCTTTAGGTGCAAACTACAGAGGACACGGACAGTACACACCAAGTAGCTTTAGGTTTCCAATTACAGAGGACACGGCCAGTACACACCAATTAACTTTAGGTGCAAACTACAGAGCACACGTGCAGTACACACCAAGTAGCTTTAGGTGCAAACTACAGAGGACACGGCCAGTACACACCAAGTAGCTTTAGGTGCAAACTACAGAGCACACGTGCAGTACACACCGAGTAGCTTTAGGTGCAAACTACAGAGCACACGTGCAGTACACACCAAGTAGCTTTAGGTGCAAACTACAGAGCACACGTGCAGTACACACCAAGTAGCTTTAGGTGCAAACTATAGAGGACACGTGCAGTACACACCAAGTAGCTTTAGGTGCAAACTACAGAGGACACATGCAGTACACACCAAGTAGCTTTAGGTGCAAACTACAGAGCACACGTGCAGTACACACCAAGTAGCTTTAGGTGCAAACTTCAGAGGACACGTGCAGTACACACCAAGTAGCTTTAGGTGCAAACTACAGAGGACACATGCAGTACACACCAAGTAGCTTTAGGTGCAAACTACAGAGGACACGGCCAGTACACACCAAGTAGCTTTAGGTGTAAACTACAGAGCACACGTGCAGTACACACCAAGTAGCTTTAGGTGCAAACTACAGAGCACACGTGCAGTACACACCAAGTAGCTTTAGGTGCAAACTACAGAGCACACTGCAGTACACACCAAGTAGCTTTAGGTGCAAACTACAGAGGACATGGACAGTACACACCAAGTAGCTTTAGGTGCAAACTACAGAGGACACGACCAGTACACACCAAGTAGCTTTAGGTGTAAACTACAGAGCACACGTGCAGTACACACCAAGTAGCTTTAGGTGCAAACTACAGAGCACACATGCAGTACACATCAAGTAGCTTTAGGTGCAAACTACAGAGCACACGTGCAGTACACACCAAGTAGCTTTAGGTGCAAACTACAGAGCATATGTCCACTTCACTGCGCATGCTCCGTCCAGGAAATGCTGGGCGTATATCACTACTCCACTTTCCGACCATCATTTGCATAAGGTCACACCCACTTACACCTACGCTGGCTTACGCCAGCGAAATTAAGTTACGCCGGTGCAACGTTAGGAGCAAGTGCATTGTGAATACTGTACTTGCCTCTCTGATTTACGTCGGCGTATTGCAAATGAGATGCGCTACGCCGGTATAAAGATGCGCCAATCTACCTGAATCTACCCCTCTAACTTTAACTGACTAGCCTGCATGCTCTATCTACCTAGAAAAAAAGACACTCTCTCTCTCTCAGACAGATCTCTAACCACCGCCTCAACACACTACACAAGGCCGACCTGCAGGCGGCCTTTTATAGTGTGAGGCGTGTACTAAACCCCCTGAGCCATAATTGGCCAAAACCACCCTGGCTTTGGCCAATTATGGCTCTCCGTTTTTTGCGCGCTGTCATTGGCCAAGCTTGCGGGTCATAGTGCATGTTTGGCCTGACATCAGCCAGCAATGCCGCAGTGAATTATGGGCCGTGACTCTCCACTCGAATTTGGCACGAACGGCCCGTAACATTCATATTTCAACGAACGATAGAACATACGATGTTAGGGTCGAACATGGGTTCGACTCGAACACGAAGCTCATCCCTAGTAGCTAGAGGTTGCTCATAGCCATATGGTCACTTTTTCTAATCTAACCATAATCAGCCAAGACAGATGATGATCATTTTACATCTAGGACTAACTTTCAGAATGTCATTACATTATAAAGAATATGAGTAGTTTATTCCCTTCTTGATCATCTATAGTGAAACAATTACACAATATTTGTTAATTAAAGCACCACCTACGAGGTCTGATGAAGCAGGTGATTTCATGTATTTTGTGAAAGATGGTTTGTATGAAAGATCATTGAAATACCATCAAATCTTTCAAGTATTTGGTTATTTAATACATTTACCCTTCCATATTAGGATGAATTACTGATCATACACAATACAAATTTCCAGTAACTTGAAGTATTATTTCTGTAATACCTAGTATCATCACATATGTATGTGTGAGTGGTGTGTTTAGTAGATAAGACCAATATTGTTTATGAAAAGATTGCTTAAGAAATTGTTCACAATTGGTGTGTGCTGGGAGGACACAGTGCCAAACCGCAGATAATGACATTGGACATATTACTTATTGTACTTTATTGAAGTGTCACAAGTAACATTTCCTTAAATTGTATGCTGCCCCGACATTTCATATTTCTGATATGTGTCTGTTGTACCATGTACTTGATGCACTTGTTTTTAAATATATCCTGTTCTCTTTGTATTTCTTCCTTTGTGTGAAATTTCTGGTGATCCTGCCAGTGGTCCTGCTTTTCTATTTCAAACTGACTACGCTAAGCATAGAAGCACATCCTTCCCAGCATGGTCAGTTTTCTTGCTGTGCTGAGAGCAAAGCCTGCCTGTCCTATAATGGCCAAAACTTGTGCTTACACCCCCTCCTGCACAGATCTTTACAGAGAAGATGAGTGCATTGCTCTTTATCTGCCTCTTGCTGGCATGCCTACCTGCAATCTCCACCCCAACTTCTTCAAGCCCCTAATGCAGCTGAGAACAGAGGTTATGTGATTACTTATAAAAAAAGGAAAAAAGTACTTATAGTGTGTGTGTGTGTGTGTGTATATATACAGTATATGGCCCGGATTCACAAAGCACTTACGCTGACGTATCTCAAGATACGCCGCGTAAGTATAACTATGCGCCGTCGTATCTATGCGCCGTGCCCACAATCTGAGATACGCCTAAAAATAGGCTTCCTACGACCGACGTAACTTGCCTACGCCGTTGTATCGTGGGCGCATATTTACGCTGGGCGCATTTGCCGCTCCCATTGATTTTTTATGCACATATGCAAATGAGGGAGATACGCCGATTCACGAACGTACTTGCGCCCGGTGCATAATATACGCAGTTTGCGTAAGTCGTATGTCCGGCGTAAAGTTATTCCCCATATAGGAGGTACAACCCATGCAAAGGTATGAACCAGGGAACACAAGCCGTCGTATCTTTTGTCGTTTAAGTTGTACGTGAATATGACTAGGCATAGGTTACGTTCACGTCGTAGGCAGTGATCCGACGTATCTTAGGGAGTAGTTCCGACGTGATTCTGAGCATGCGCACTGGGATGCGGCCACGGGACGGCGCATGCGCCATTCATTTGAAGTACTTCTATGGCGCTTGCCCCATCATTTGCATGGGGTCACGCCTCATTAGCATGGCTCAAGCCCATATCCACCTAAGCTTACGCTGAGGAAACCCAGCGTATCTTTAAGAGCGAGTGGGAGCAAGTGCTTTGTGAATCCAGTGTTTGCCTCTGTGCGCTGCGTCGGCGTAGCGTATATTAGATGCGCTACGCCGGCATAAATATGCGACGATGTATGTGAATCCGGGCCTAGATATACATATATATATATATATACTATAAATTATTATTATTATTATTGTTATACAGGATTTATATAGTGCCAACAGTTTGTGCAACGCTTTAAAACATGAGGCAGACAGTACAGTTACAATACGATTCAATACAGGAAGGATCAACAAATGTTTTGCCTTACATTTATATCATTTATATTTAAATAGTAATGGGTTGTTTTACAAAGTAAGGGTTCACATATACTTTACGTTTTTTTCACACAGTGGTGTTGGGATGTGAACCACCTCTACATGCTGTGCTAAACAAAAGGCCTGCATGCAGTACTTTTTTTTCAGCACACACCACCGCAATGCAGTGGTGTGAACTGACACCATAGGAAACAAGGCATATTGCTTTGTCTTTGCATCAAGAGTGCACTAAGCAACGCTGCTTAGCTCATCCCAATGCAACTGGTGTAAATTAACCCTAAATTTGCTGAAAATATTACACAATACAGAATCAAAAGCTCTTAATAAACTGACTATTTTGTCATAAAGACGTTACTGAACGTAGCATCAAAAGTTCCAGGAAAAATTAGAACACGTGCTAAGTTAAAAAATGTTTTACTTTATTTTGGGTTCAGAACATTAATCAGGGATTTAGTGCAGCCTAGAGAAGAGTATGATAATTGGATGAGAAGTTCAGTAATTATTTAGTTGATCATCTCACGCTATATTCGGCCTAGGTTTATATAAATGTATTTATACAAAGAGTTTAAAGGAATGAAAGTTAAGGCAAATTTGTGGCTGTCTCTCGACCAAGTCAGTAAGCCTGGAATACTGCCAGACAGGACAGTTATGCATATGCAGTGGATAAAAATAAAAAAACTAGCTAACAGGTGGTGAACATAACTTTAACAAAGCTATCTTGTCTACCTGAGTTGGGGTTACAGTGGATACACAACACAGAAAACTGAAAATTAATATGATATCATAGTATATTTTATGTATTATATTTTTAATATGTAATAATAGTATTTCAATAATTATAGGAAAACTCTGTTAAAATGGTAAAGCAGTTTTAGCATAACTTTCTGGTTTATGATCATGGTGGACATCATTGCCTATAAAACATATAAAAAGCTGTTTCAACCCAGTAGCCCACAACTATACGTGATTAAGATTAACAATATTTTGTAAATGTAACCTTTAAAAATCCTGTAATGCAAGAAACATTGCCTGATTTCAGAGGTACATGCTAGCTCCAAGGTAGCAAAGATGGGCCTAGTCATCTCTGCAATCAGTGAACTTACTTCTCTAGAAATGCAATATAGTCAGAGGATGGCTGTCCACAATTTGGGGGATAAACCACTCATTCTTGAGCAGGTGATCATATAATCAAATTTATGATCATATTATAAGAAGATTTGAAAGTTTTTTGTGGTATGGTTGTGTATAAAAGATTGTGGTTGTTTTGGGCTCAATGTTTTGAATGTCTTGGACCATTGAACCCATTGTAAAGTCCAAAGGTTGCAAGCCTAAATTCAAATCCCTCTGAAGTCAACAGCATTGTGAATCTGTGACTGAGAAGCTTCACCATAATAACCTGGGGTGAGTGTGTGTAGTGTTTTGGATGTTTTAAATTTTTTGGGGGGAGAGGGTAAACGAACATATGAATATAGATCGCAGTGCATTGATGTCTGATGATTGGCCAAAGCATGCATCTGACCTGCATGCTTTGGCCAATCACAGCGTGCTCTGCTGCAAGAGCCATAATTGGCCAAAGTCAGGGTGTCTTTGGCCAATAATGGCTCAGGGGGACTAAGTCCATGCCACACACTATATAAGGCTGCTTACATAGTGGCCATGTATAGTATGTGACTGTGGACAGAGATAGATTGGGCTAGATTAGGCGGGCAGGTTAGTTAGTTAGTTAATTGCAGCGTATTTAATATATATATATATATATATATATATATATATATATATATACAGTCTAGTATTGTAGTCACGTGACGTCAGAGAGGGTGGCCCCACCCTCGCCTATAAAACAGCTTGGCGGAACGCTTCCCATCGAGGCAGAGTTTTTATTTTTTTCTATTTTTCGAGTCCATCGGCGCCGTGATTTAAGATGGATGGACATCGCAGGACACTTTTTTTTTTTTAATAAAGGAATTGTCAAAAACTGTCTCCTGTCGTTTTTACTTTTTTGACACCTTTTTTGGTGAATGGGTAGGGAAACATAGGGGCATATAGGGGGGGGGGGGGGGGATCTGGGGGCCCCCTTGTTAAACTTGTTGTTGGAAACCTGCTGCTCGGCTGTGTACAATCACAGCCCAGAACTCTGTGTTGACAATCAACACAGAGCACTGTACAGAGGGAACGATCACTCTGTTTCTCTTCCCTGCAGGGATCAGAAACTAAGAGATCTATTAGTAAAAACATCACACTTTACACATTTACACATAGTTAGGCACACATTTAACCCCTCAATTGCCCTAGGTGTTAACCCCTTCCCAGCCAGTGTTATCAGTACAGTGACAGTGTATATTTTTAGCACTGAATACTGTATTAATGTCACTGGTGATTTCAGTAGCACTTAGTCAGTTTCCTCACCAGTGTCAGTTATCAGTTATCGCACCATTAGTAGCATAAAACATAAAATAAAAATTCCAGTATATGTACCATAGTTTGTAGGTGCTATAACTTTCATACACACCAATCAATATACACATATTGGGTTTTTTTAAGTACTAAACTAAGTATTAAACCTCCCCTTGTTTTGTTTTGTTTTTTAAACCTAACTGAAAGAAAAAATATGAAAACATGAAATAAGACTAAAAACAATAAAACACCAAAAAAGCAAGGAGGTGGGGAACCAACAACTAGACCACAATGAAATAAGTTGCTGACACACGCACATACAAAATAGTATAAGATGTGTGAGATATATCCCTATTTTCTCTAAGTGCCCCCAACACACACTGACTGTAAACATAGCAGTTTTTAGTGGCATTATATAGGTTGTCAGAAACAATCTCTCCATAGACGGACTCAGTAATCCCTAGCTGCTCCAGTACTGTCCAACACATAGCGAGTGTAAATATGGTGGTTTTCAGCAATTAGCAGCAGCAGCTATCTCCCTTTGAAAAATTCTGATCTATCCCTATGTTCTCTCCAGGACTGCCAAACATACAGTGAGTGTGTCAATATAGCAATTTTCAGAAATCAGCTTCTAGTTCTCCTGCAAATGCTCTCTGATCTTGCCCTATCTACTCCAAGTATCCTCCAACACACACCGACAAAAGGCTGCTGAGAATGTTCATTTTATAGGGGTGGGGCCGGTGTTGGACTGGGACAGAAATTTGGCCCTGGACTGGCCCACTTTGACAGGTCTCTCCCATGGTGGCCGGACACCCCCCCGGCCACCCAAGCCCCCTCTCCCCCTTCACTAGCCACTAGCCGTTCTACTTTATTAGAGTAGAACAGCTGGTACTGGTACTCTTATAGGCAGTACCAGTGGGGAAGCTAGACATTATTTCACCCGGGGCAAAGAATCAGTTCGGTGCCCCCCTTATGGGACAAGATTAGGCAGAAGTGAGAAACTCCCAGGCCATAGCTGTTGAGTCAGCTGTCTGTCCCCTCCCCCCATGCACCTCTGTTGTCCCCCTACTCCTCTGGTCCTCCCCCTGCTTCTCTGTTCCCCCCCAGGTGAGCGCTGTGGGGAGGGAGAGACAAAGGAGCAGAGGGGGGCGGCAGTCCGCTGTCACTGAAGCCCACCGGGAAACTCCCTGTAGTCCCAATGGCCAGTCCATCCCTGGGTGGGGCTATCATTAACAAAAACTCCCATGATTGGCCCTTCTAAATCTAAAATCTTCTAAACCCGGCCACATTTCAGAGTCATGAAGTCATGAAGTACATTGTTGGTAGTTGTCTGCGCTAGATGTGAATGCCTCCATTAGTTTGCCATTTTCTTGAACCACAAATCAGTTAGTTTTGGGTCAAACTCATATTTTTCCTGAAGCTCATCCCTTTTGGAGTTACTGTATGTACCATTTTAATAAGGATACAGGCGATCCCCTGGTTACAAACATTCGACTTACAAACGACTCCTACTTACAAACGGAGGGAGACAACAGGAAGTGAGAGGAAATCTACCCATAGGAAGGGCAAGTCACTCCTGTAAGTGTTATTATGGGAAAAAGGCACCTCCACCGATGCTTTATCACCAAGGCTTGTTTCCACAACAACCCAAAGTTTTTAAAATCCAATTGTCATTGGGACAGAAAGTGAAGTGAAATCTTCTGAACAGGGGCACAGACAGCTAAACAAACATTACAGGGGTGATAACCCTTCCCTATGTTATCCAAAAAGCTTAAAAATCGTTTTTGTTGGCTGGAATGGACCTGTTCTGACTTACAAACAGATTCAACTTTTAAGAACAAACCTACAGACCCTATCTTGTTTGTAAACCAGGAACTTCAGCCCCAGACCATATTGCTGGTCAATGACCGGGCCACTTTTTGCGATTCGGCACTGCGTCGCTTTAACTGACAATTGCGCGGTCGTGCGACGTGGCTCCCAAACAAGATTGGCGTCCTTTTTTGCCCACAAATAGAGCTTTCTTTTGGTGGTATTTGATCACCTCTGCGTTTTTTATTTTTTGCGCTATAAACAAAAATAGAGCGACAATTTTGAAAAAAAATGAATATTTTTTACTTTTTGCTGTAATAAATATCCCCAAAAATATATAAAAAAACGATTTTTTCCTCAGTTTAGGCCGATACGTATTCTTCTACATATTTTTCGTAAAATAAATCGCAATAAGCGTTTATTGATTGGTTTGCGCAAAAGTTATAGCGTCTACAAAATAGGGCATAGTTTTATGGCATTTTTATGAATATTTATGTTTTACTAGTAATGGCGGCGATCAGCAATTTTTATCGGTACTGCGACCTCATGGCGGACACATCGGACACTTTTGACATTTTTTTGGGACCATTGGCATTTTTATAGCTATCCGTACTATAAAAATGCATTGATTACTATAATAATGCCACTGGCAGGGAAGGGGTTAACACTAGGGGGCGAGGAAGGGGTTAATTATGTTCCATGTGTGTGTTCTAACTGAAGGGGGGTGGGACTAACTTGGGGAAATGACTGATCGCTGTTCATACATTGTATGAACAGACGATCCGGCATTACTCCCCCTGGCAGGACCGGGAGCTGTGTGTTTACACACACAGCTCCCGGTTCTCACTCTGTAATGAGCGATCGTGGGTGCCTGGCGGTGATCGCGCGTCGGGACCAGGGGCGAGCGGGGGGCACGCACACACACACCTATTGGCTGATTCGCGAGATGACGTATAGCTACGTGATTTCGCGCAGCCGAGCCGACCTGCTGCCGTATAACTGTGGCGGCTGGTGGGCAAGCAGTTAACGACTATGTGACCTAAAGCTGCAAAAACAATAAAGTGGTGGCTTAAAGTACTTGTATATTAAGAATTTCTAGCAAAGAAAGTGTTAGCAGTGTGTCCTAAGCATCTCCTAGCTGCCAGGTCTAACAGTATCTTTCACATAAAAAGTTGCTTAGAGAAAATTGATTAATGACTGTTGAGAGTTAAAGCAACACTGTGAAACCACAGTGTGCATAAAGAGACTAGACATACTGAAAGGGTGTTGGATACTGAAGATGCTTAAGTCAAGAGACCTAACATCCAAGGCATGGGTGTTGGGTGAACAGCTACATCTAATTACTCTTTTTTTCCCCTATATTTGTGACAGAGTCCCTTAGAAGACTTGCTTAAAAGAGGATAATGAGGTTAAAGGAGGAGAGTGGTGCTACAATTTATTGACATGTCTGCGGGCTTGCTGACAAATGTATAGCTAATCACAGATCTCTATGTTCAACAAACTTTGTGTCATTTTATGGCATAGCATTGGCTACCCCAGCAGACTCCATCATGTAAGAACATTCTAGGCCCCGTACACACGACCGAGTTTCTCGGCAGAATTCAGCCAGAAACTCGATCGGGGCTGAATTCTGCCGAGAAACTCGGTCGTTGTACACTTTCGGCCGAGGAAGCCGACGAGTTCCTCGTCGAGCCAAATAGAGAACATGTATTTCCTCGTTGTTCAATGAGGAAAGTTGGCTCGCCGAGATCCTCAGCGGCTTCACACAGAACTCGACGAGCAAAACGATGAGTTTTGCCCGTCGAGTTCCTCGGACGTGTGTACGGGGCCTGAGAGGAATGCAGTGAGATGCAGTCAGGGGCATGGGGGAAATATATTAAAGGACAAAAGTGTATTTGTTTACTAAGTCCACCAAATGATGGAAAAGGAATTTCAGCCTGTTCAAGAGGTGAAAGTTTTAGATTTTCTTCCCATTGTGCAACTAAAACGTTCTGACGTTTATACTGTGTGGTTAATGCAATACCTTAGTTGAAGCTTAGAACAATATAGTATGATATAGTGTACCAGTGTGTTACAGGTATTTTCTGCTATGTTCTAAGCTAAACTGTACCCAACATGTGTTTGAAAGCTAAAATTGTTGATGATACTGTAGCTGTGGTGGGCTTTGGTCTCTTCCTCTGAATTTTAACTGAGATCTCTGGCTGAGGCACAAAAAAAAACTGCATGACTAAGCCAGTCTAGTGCAATATGTCAATGACCAGTCCATGGAGACTGTTGTCAAGGCTGAATAGAGAACATAAACACAGACGTTGCTGGATGGTGATGTTGAATGCCATCCAACAGATGCTTATATTAGGAGACACTCTTATTCTAACCTTGAGTATTAACACTCATTTTAAATGTAAAATATATTTTTTTTTAATTCCTGCAGGGATATTTTAAATCTCGACTTGCCTTCCTCATATACTTTGTTTTACTTTAGCAAATACAGTTATGTGCAAAAATGTGATTAAATTTTGACACATATTTATGCCTAAATGCATTCTCTTTTGCCAGCATTTGTCCTCACTATTCCTCAGAATTTTCTATACTGTAGTTTATAGCCACAGGGTTCCAAGGACAAAGACTGGCATGGGAGAGCATACATATGCAGCAGTTCTCACTGGAAATAAACCATAGGATTTATTGTAACTGCTG
The DNA here is from genome assembly GCF_905171775.1 of Rana temporaria. NCBI lineage: Eukaryota > Metazoa > Chordata > Amphibia > Anura > Ranidae > Rana > Rana temporaria. The sequence goes on along the minus strand of NC_053489.1, from coordinate 449,303,382 downwards.
TGAATCCTCCACGGAATTAATAGTGATGAAATCAACGATTTGTCATGTAAAAATTTAAATGTTAAAACAGGTTTGGGCTGGTGGGTATAACATTAGATACATTATAAATACTTGCTTTTTAAGAAGGCAAGAAGTCTTTCGAAAAATGTATAAAATAAAATTGGTAATGTTGACAATGATTGCAATAAATAATAGAAAACCTAAAATTCCTGATTGGATAAAAATATATATATATATATATATATATATATATATATATATAATATATATATATATATATATTATAGTATTTTTAAAAAGGACAGAAAGACAAAGAGGAGGTTTTTTTTAAATGTTGTTTTAGACCAGCTATGAATGAAGATATCTATCAAGATTTTAGGTATCAAATAAAATAATCAGACAAAAGAGCTGCAAAAAATAAGAATTAAAGTGGCTCTTAAGTCAAGGATTCACGTAGCACTTATGCCAACGTATCTACAGATACGCCGCGTAAGTGTCAATGTGCGCCGTCGTATATATGCGCCATGCCCATAGAACTAGATACGCCTGAAAATAGGCTTCATCCGACCGACGTAAGTTTCCTACGCCGTCGTATCGTGGGCGCATATTTACGCTGGCTGCAAGGGGCGCTTCCATTGATTTACAAATCGAATATGCAAATGAGGGAGAAACGCCGATTCACGAACGTACTTGCACCCGGCGCATTCATATACGCGGTTTACGTAAGTCGTACGTCCAGCGTAAAGTTAAGCCTCATAAAGGAGTAAGTCATGTTAAGTTATGGACCAGGGAACGTCGGATTTTACGTAGTTTACGTAGTAGTACGTGAATAGGGCTGGGCGTAGGTTACGTCACGTCGTAGGCAGTGATTCGACGTATCTTATGGAGTATTTTAGACGTGATTCTGAGCATGCGCACTGGGATGCGTCCACGGTACGGCCCATGCGCCGTTCGTTCGGCCCATCATTTGCATGGGGTCACGCTTCATTTAAATGGATCACGCCCACCGTCCACCTACTTTGAATTAGGCGGCCTTACGCCGAATAATTTACGTTACGCTGGCGCAACGTAGGGAGCAAGCGCTTTGTGAATACTCTGCATTCCTCTCTGTGTTACGTCGACGTAGCGCATACGAGATGCGCTACGCTGGCAGAAAGATGCGCCGATCTACCTAATTCCAGCCCAAAGTGTTTTTACCCAACTGCATTCCCTGCATTCAGGTAAAAAAATGCTCCACAATCTGTCCTAGACACCCCCAACTCCCCTAAACACATACCTGGCTCCAGTCACCACGCCAGCCTTATCCCGGCTGCAGCACCGCTCCTCCAATTCCTGGTCTCACAGGAGACACAGGAAACAGTGGGAACCATTGGCTCATGATGCTAGGAGCAGGGGTGGGGCCTCCAGCATTGTGTGTGTGTCTATAGAAACATACTGCCCAGCTCAGCAGCACACCCACACAGGGGCCTCCTAGCACACGGTTTGCTGAGAAGGCACCCCAAGAAAGGAGAAGTGGACAGCGCTGGCGGGGGACTCCAGAAGAGGAGGTAAGGGATTGCTCTGACTGATCTTTCGTTACAGTGACAGAATGCCAGTCTGCCTATGTAAACAAGGCAGACTGTCATTCTGTCAGTACAGAAGACATGGATCCTTTGTTTCTGTAAAGCAGAAACACAGATCCATGTCTTCCAGTAGTAAAAGCACCTCCCCCACAGTAGTAAAACACTAAGCTAGGCACACAGTTTACCATTTGATCTGCCCTGATGTTAACCCCTTCCCTGCCAGTGTCATTAGTACAGTGACACTGTATTAGCGTCACTGGTCCTTTAAAAAGTGTCAAAAGTGTCAGTTAGGTGTCCGCCACAATATCACAGTCCTGCTATAGGTTGCTGATAGCCACCATTACTAGTAAAAAAATAATAAAAAAAATCCCATACAATTTGAAGACGCTATAACTTTTGTGAAAACCAATCTATTTATGCTTATTGGGATTTTTTGCCAAAAATGTAGCAGAGTACATATCGGCGTAAATTGATGAAGACAGTTGATTTTTTTCCACATTTGTTGGTCTTTTTTTGTTTATAGCGCATAAATTAAAAACCATAGAAGTAACCAAACACCACCAAAAGAAAGCTCTATTTGTGGGAAAAAAAGAACAACACTTTTTTTTCGGGTACCATGTCGCACGAATGCGCAATTGTCAGTTAAAGTGAAGCAGTGCAGTATCGCAAAAGATGGCCCTGTCAGGAAGGGCGCGGTGTAAAACCTTCCGGAGCTCCAGTGGTTAAAGCATAACCTAGAGAAGAACTTACTTTTGAAGCTTTGAGGGGTGTATGGAAACTTTGAAACCAAAACTTCAAACAGATACAGTAACAAGTACAGTACATTCTCTATGAGCATTACGTTTCTAAGAATAAAAAAAAAATAGTTGCATTGTAAAGTTTTTAAAAATGTTTTGGCAGAAAAAGAACGCACTTTAAATCAAAGGTTAAAGCTACTGACTTTTTTAAAACTGGAAGAAGGGCAGTTAGCAATCTATATAAGATTAGAATAGATTAAAGGGGTTGCAAAGTCAGAAGTTTTTTTTATCTTAGTGCATTCTAATGCATTGAGATAAAAAACCTACTGTGTATAGCAGCCCCCCTCAGGCCCTCCTCTAGCCCTCCTAATACTTACCTGAGCCAGCCCCGTTTCTGCAGTGATGCCACAAGTTCCTCTGCTTGTCCTGGGACTCTCCTCCTGATTGGCTGATACATTTGCTCCCACTGCTGTCAATAAAAGTCAGTTAGCCAATCAGGAGAGAGAAAGGCGGGCCGCATCATCGGGGCTCCATGTCTTAATGGACACACAGAGCTAGGAATCGGCTTAGGTTGCCCCCATAACAAGCTGCTTGCTGTGGGGGCACTTGACAGGAGGGAGGGGCTAGGGAGAGCGGAAAAGGGACCCAGAAAGAGAGAATCCGGGCTGCTATGTGACAACCAACTGCACAGAGCAGGTAAGTATAAAATGTTTGTTTTATTTATATAATAATAAAAAAAAAAAAAAATGTACTTTAACAATCACTTTAAGCACCAGGGCCAAAAAACATTCATTGTCATGGCCTAAAGGAATTAAGTTAATTGATAACCCCACTATCTCTTGTATTATTAGACTGTCCTTACACTGTTTGAGTTTTTCATTTAGGCCTATGGACAAAACTAAAATCTAACCAATTACTCCATCCATGCAACACAGTACAGATGGATGAATCCTACTGTATCGCTGAAAGCCGTCACAGGCGGCTGTCAGAATACCCAGACAAATGGCTGTGCATCTGATTGGATGCAGCCACTGTTTGGCTGACAATTTTCCATCCAGGTCAATTCATTTTTCTACTCGAAGGCTTGTTGGCATGAGGGGGCCCATAACTCAAATTATGTTAAATTTGACAACTGGCCCCCAGGTGGAAGAGGCTTGAATACTAACTTTTGTTATAAATTATTTGAAGATATTTTAGGTGATGATAGACCAAGATTATAATAAAGGATATACAATATGGGCCATGGCTAAATCAGAAAAGCGTGGGCATTATTGACATTATTTTTTACATTAAAGTGGGTTAGCTGAGGAATACTTAACTATTGCAGGGGACTTTTTAAACCTACACTAGGAGGTTTCTTTTCCGGGACAAATTTTGCAGCTCCTTCCCGGGGGCATGAGTAATTTCCAAGAGTGACGTTAAATTATCTCTGTTATAGCACATATATCTTTCCAGGTGGAAAGATTATGTGTTATAACAGAGATAATTCAGCTTCACTTTGTATTTGAAGTTACTAAGGCCAGGAGGCATACCACCAGTCCATGCCCATATACATATAGCCTAAAGAATGTACATCTTTTTATACTGCAATATATTGCAATACATCTGTTGTGGCCATATTTTGATATTGATGAAAACTGCCTATACAAAGTGAAGAAGATGAATTATCTCTTATAACAGGGATATGCAATTAGGGGACCTCCAGCTATTGCAAAACTACAAATCCCATGAGGCATAGCAAGACTCTGACAGCCACAAGCATGACACCCAGAGGCAGAGGCATGATGGGACTTGTAGTTTTGCAACAGCTGTAGGTCTGCTAATTGCTTATCCTTGTCTTATAACATACACAGACATATCTTTCCAGCAATATATAAATGCTCCTCCTAACTGTTGTTACCTGTGGTTCTTCTGTTGCTTGCAACTGTACAGTATATGTCACTCACTTCAGGTCAGGATTTCCTGTGATGTAATGATGTGTAGGCACTGGCAGCATATCACTCGGCAGCTTAGCTGGATCCACACAACACAGGCAGGCAGCCAACCACTGAAGAGGAGCGGCGGAACGGCAGAGCAGCCGAGCAGAGCCCCGAGCGACCGAGCCATCTCATCCGATGGAACGCCAGATGTGTCAGGACAGAGAGCAGCCGGAAGACTCCAAAAAAAAAGTCCAGGCACGGGCACTGCAGCTGCAAACTGCAACAACTTCTTGACAATTTCAGGGGGTGGGGCGATTTCCGCCCCTTGCCCCTACCTGCGGACTCCCATGTGTGGATCCTGCATTTATTGTGTACTTAGCATTGCCAGATATTTTATTCATTATTTTATTCAATAAATGGACAGTACAGTAATAAACCCATTAATAAACCCCTCATGCCTCCCGGGAATGAAACCACTATGCTTGAGTTCCTGGATCTGCACAGTTGCTGTGGCCATTATGAAGGTGGTATTTTTGAATCTATTTTGTGTTGTGGGGACTGTAACAGGAAATGCTAGAACATACAAAGCTGGGAAGAGATACCCAAAACTCCCATGTGGACAGGATCAGTGGAGAGAACTATTAAAATGAATTACACTATTGGAGCATTCCATACTGACCATCTAAGATGAAAAGACCAAAACTGACTTGAAAGTTTGACTAATTGTAGGCACAATTTGGAAAGGCTAACTAGTAAAAGATGCACAGGGCTTTATGAAGGGCTTTTGTCATCATTCAAATCAGTCTTGCACTTGGGAGGGTCTACCTAGTGTTCATCAAGAACTCACTTAATCTAGAACTCATGGGTTAAAGTAATCCAGTCATGGTCAAGGTTGCCTTCAGCGAATTATTTACTGTATATACATATATATATATAGTGAAAAGGGTAGCCATTATGAGGTTAGTGTCTGGGTGCTCACGCACAAAGAGATATCCATACAAATCCAAAAAATATATAGAGGTACTCACGGGTCTAATAAGTCAACTTACCATTTCGACATGCAGTTTTTATGATAGATAAGCTGTGCACATGCATTTTTTCATCATGTGCTTGCTTTCAATTGCCCAGATTAAAAAGATTCCACCTGTATCAGCTTAGGGTTTGTCAGTACCCTTTTTTTTACAGCACCATGTTTAGCAATCATTTATTGTTCCTGATGGTCTGTCAATATAATGCCCATATCTTTGCCCTTTTTATTTCTCCATTAGGAAAGAGTGCCCATAGTTGAATGTTGTGGTTGTCTAAACCAGTACTTAAAGACTGTAGTACTGTCATCTCTGCCACATGTCAGCTTGTGCAGTGCTTTCTACAAGACCTCTTTCACCACTCTATTACACTCATCCTATGAACCACTGATGTAGCATCCCATCTCTAGTTTTCACCTATCAATCATTAAGGTTTAATGATGCAAAACGACTGAGAGCACCTAGGGGACACTGTATTCAGTAAGCTCACAAGTAAAACCTTGTTGAAGTTTCAACAGAAGGAAGGTCAACAGAGTCAAACACACTGTACAAAAATTTGCTTTTGAGAAATTCATAAATCCTCAGTTATATCATGTGTCTTGTGAAATGTAAAAAAAATGGCTTGAAAAACGTGGCTTCCTTATAGTGGAAAAAGGGGCTGTGTGGTCGCCTTTTGGAGCCACACAAGTTCTTTGGGGGGGGGGGGGGCTGATTTTAGGTAGAGGGGTTATTTTTGTGTGGTGTTTTTTGGTGATTTTGTGTCTTTCCTTTTTTTCCCTCTCTTCTCTCATCATGATAAATTTCTTGTTGAGGTGACTGACATTATTACAACATACCTCTTAGTTTAATCTTTCTCTGTTGTCAATTGATCACAAAAATGTTAGGGTGCCTTGTTTTTTTGTTATTCATTTGCATCTCCAGATTAGGTATGTTTTGGGACTTGAGACACTCATGGTACTTCCTAGTCTTGAAGAAGTGAGCTATTCGTGAAATGCGTAGACACTGTCGACTGTGAGGGTGTCCATCTTTATACAGTCCTAATTCATTAAATTCTGCATTTTTATTGCATATAATCATTTCATGGTTATTTGTTAAAGGTTATTGCCTTTTTATGATGTCATTTAATAAATCATCCTGTAATTTGTTTAATAAAAAAAAAAATCTCTCTTTAATGGTTCTTCATACTTCCGCTGGTGGCATTAATTTAAAGACCCTCACTCTTGTTGCCATTATTGTGCTCAATATTTTGATGATGCCTACAGGAAACCATTTGGCACATTTTAAAATTCCACTGGTTTACGATTTAAGATTTGAAACTGATAGTAAATATGCTTGATTCAAGCCAAAAGTTTTAATTGGCCCTTGCCCAACCTGAGCACATTTTCTGAATCATTTCTTAAGGTTCTGCTAAAAAGAATAGTGTGTTTTCAATCTGTTCTGCCTTTTCTTTACACAACGCATTTAGTAATTACGCAGGCCTTGCTGTTTTGGTATAAAAATTAGCTTTTGATGTTGTTGTTGTCAGCTATCCAGACCACAGTGTATTTTCCTCTTCAGATGTTATCCTAACAAAAAGTAAATGTAGAAGTGCAAGTTCAAACTGTCTCTATTTCTCTTGTTTATAATGTAACATTATATCAGTAGCAACTTTTAGGGCATTCAGTGGTTTACAAGAGTCATTCTGCTGATAGTGGTTGGGAGAAAACCTTATTTTGTCTGTACTGGGAACATGTATGACAATGGAACAAGTAATTTGTCACTAGGGGAGACCAAAGATAAAGGACTGTGGTATAGGTAATTTCATACTGAAAGCATTCCAGGCCTCTGTGGGTTCCTAATTGGCTATAAAGGAAGACATTGTGATTGTTTATTGAAATACAGCTTTGAAATGATACAGATAACTAAGGACCAAAGTAATGTAAATTCATAGCTGGTTATTTTCAATGATCAATAGGCTGCTAGCAATGCTAAGGTTGGGCGCACAAAAAGGTTTTATAAAAACAATGGGATCATTTTCACAAGGCCCCATAAAACCTCTGTGGGACAGCCTGTTCTTACTAGCACTTGTTTTTTAAGTAAAGTAATACAATTGTGTACAAAGGGTGCATTTGCTTTTTCAGTTAAAGTTTAAAATTGTGTGCAAAGGGACTAAAGAAATAGGCTGTTCAATGAAGTACCCACGCATATAAATATTGATGTGAATTGTGTACAATATATATATTGGACTAATGATGAATTATTTGGGGTATTATGAAATTCCCTGATCTCACAGAATTTCCCAGAAGCAACGGCATATTTTGTAGACATGTGCGTTCCCGTTCGTAACGAATGGATTTTCGTACGAATTTGTTAGTTTTCGTACATTCGTATCAATTCGAACATCCGAAAAGCTGAAAGAACCAAAATACGAAAATTACGGAATTACGAATAAGCAAAATAAGCGAAAATACGAACGTATGATTGGAAAATCTTACTAAAATACGAAACACCAAAAAAGCAAAAGAACGAAAATGACATCTATAACGAACGATTTGCATTCCGTATTTTAAATCCTTTGTCTGTTCGTATTTTCATTCGTATGTTCGTATTTTCATTTGTGTGTTTTGTAAATCCGTTTCTTTGTCTGTTCGTAAATTTGTGTACTTGTATCGTTCTTTCGAATGGGCAGTGTAGTTAGTGAGTGATTACTTAATATCTTAGCCAATCAGCTTATCTCTTTTGTGCTGAGTCACATTGTACAGTTTAAAGCCTTGTACACACGATCGGACTTCAAACAAACTTTTCCGTCAATTTTTGTCTGAAGGGAGTTTGCTGGACTTTTGAAATAGAAAAAGTTTGTCCGATAGAGCGTACACACAGTCGGATTTTTTGGAAAACGCTCATTTTGACATTTGTTGGCAAAAAGTCCGACCATGAGGTCGGGGCTTAAGAGAAAGTATATCTTAACATGGATTAGCCGTGTGTTGCTATGTATTTACTAAAGTAAAAAATTAGGAATCCATTAAACGAAAATTATTATCTAACATAATTACGAATTTTCGAATCAACGAAAATAAATTAGACAGAATTACGAATTATTGAGTATAAACGAAAATAAAACTGTTACGAAAATACGAACAGGTCCGAATAGGAAAACTTGCGTCTTACGAAATTACGAATCTTTACGAATCTACGGAACGAGATGAAACGGAACAAAAAAATACGAAATTTTTTGTTGTGCAGACGAAACGGAACAAAAAAATATACGAAAATGTTTGTTGTCTAATATTTTGGTAATTTTTGACATAGCTTACATAGCTGATCTGAATTACAGGGAACTCATATTAAGGTAAATTGAGTGAATTTTCTGATTTTAGCATTTACGGTGTTGCTGGATAAGCATAAGTAGCTAAATTTCCGGGAATAACATCACAGTATTGAATCCTGTAACACTCAACATGTAATAATTGTATTTGGGTTCATTATATTTGTTATAGCTGGGTCTTCACATTCTCCACTCAGCACCTTTAAAGCACCTGTACTTACTTTGGCAACGCTGTACTTACTTTGGCAACGCTGTTTTTAACATTATATTCCAACCAACTCATCAATTTATAGTAGTGGACCTTTAATTTTACAATGTCTTATGTAAGATATTAGCCATGATGGATCAAACTCAGAGCATTACAACACAACCTCCTCTGTGAATATGAACTATTATTTTATGTCACAATTTGTGTTATGAATGAACTGTTGCTGCATGTTGGAAGAGGCAGGGTAGAGCTTAGCAGGAACAGAACTCCAGCACATCTAGTGTGCATTAGTGCTCACATGAATTCAAGCAGGATTAAATGTAAAAGCAAACATTTATTATATTACATCTTACCAATTATTAGATGTGATGGCTGCATTAGTTTTGTGTTTTAGGCTTTCTTTCTTCTATTTCCATCTGGTTATCCAGCCAGCCTTGCTCCTGTTCCCCTGACGACGTGCTGTGATGAATCTGCTTGCTCCTGTTCCCCATACGATGTGTTGTGATGCAAAAATTGAGAATCATGTCCATCTGGTAAGAGGCTTCATGGTGGTGGTGGGCATTCGTGTATGGTGCACTTCCCAGTTTCCTCACGCGACTCATTACTTGGTGGAATTCCTGTGAGAAGGACTCAATCTCAATATTCACTAGATTTTATATCAAATTTGTTTATTTGATGTATGGACTGGCTATTTTTGAACCAATCACATTTTTTTTTCAAAACTTGTTTGTTTAATGTAATATAGCATTGATAATCACATTGAGTTTATCATAAGTGGTGTACTATTCTTTGTGTATATGTATCCAGCCAGCACGTCTGTTGTTTTTCAAAAGAAGTAGCTCTCTTCCAGGTGTATCAGTTTACAAGGATAAAACAAACTATTTAACACTGGCAGTGGTGTTTGCAATGTTCAGCTTTTATTTACCCTAAAAATAAAAAAATGTTTGCTGTAACTGATTATAAAGTGTGAGCTGGAGTTGACATCAATTTGTTAGTGTGTTTAAATCTGCTAGTACTATTAACACTACCCCCCTACCCCCAACTGACAATGTTGCTGTCTGCTGTGTCCTCTGTGCTCATTTATCCAGAGTGGGAGATTTTGAATACAGGAGGTGTGTTACTGGCCTGATCACCAGGTGAAAACAGAGGAAAAAAGCCTAACAAAAAGAAAACAAATCCAGGCTCCACATCTAATGACTGGAAAGCTGCAAGAACAGTACATTTTTTGTTTTGGGTTTAACACTGCTTTACGTGTTGCAGTATATTTAATTTATATGTCGGTGTCTGCAGAAACTTGAAGTAGTGGAAGTCCTCACGGAAGGTCTTGGCACTTTCATGCTTGATGTTAAATGTCATGTGTGGATGTAACAAAAGACAAAGCAAAAAATAAATAAATAACATAGAGCAGGATAAAGATGACCCCCTACCTTGTTTGGAGAAATGAATGTACCCGATAGAGTTGAGGTTTATCTCAATGTAGCAAAGTTCTGAGCACTTTGACTTGGCTAACAACAGAATACAAATCCAGGTTGCCTTCAGATGGGATGACCAAAGACTGTCTCCAATTGTCCTAAGAATAATATAGATATATTGTGTTTACAAGAAAGTTGCACTACTGGGCACGTAAATACTTGAAGCTTCAAATATTGGTCCACCATGCGTCCCTCAATGTACATGTTTCATAAAAGAAGTGAAGTCTGAGATGGATGGGATAAGAATATCCTAATATATATGACAATCTGAATCTACCATTGAGGGGAAAAAGCCATACTAGAGTTATTACTTCTTGTTATTTTCATTAATTTTTCAGATAAAATGAATTTTCGGATTGTTTTGGTCAACTGTCCCACAAGCACCAATAAACAATGGTAATAAGTACTTAATTTTTTTAATATTAACCTTTGTTAATGACATATGTGATAATGGTGTTCCATTTCCTATGTTTAGTGCTTATCTAAGGCACTACCAACACAAAATAAGTACTTTTCATTTAATTTCTCAGTTATATGACTTAGATAGATAAGCCTATGTGGCCACCCCAATGTTCCAAGTGGCCACATAGGCTAGTCAATTAATTGATTTTTTTTTGCAAACTGAGATGAGATTGCAATGATATAAAAGTATAACTTAAAATTACTTAAAGGGAGTGCAAAGTTTTATAAACTATTTATATACTTTTTACATTTATATCCTTTTTTACATAAAATAGATCAATTAAAGGGAATGCAAAGTTTTATCAACTATTTATATAGTTTTTTTACATTTATATACTGTTTTACATAAAATAGATCAATTTGATTAAAATAATTGTATGTATGTGTTTATGATTTAAAACAGGTTCCTACTGTATATGCAATTTGTATCGATCTAGTTACAGGCATTTTTTGCTAATTTTATACAAAGTTGGGGTTAATTTAGTAAAACTCAAAAACTTAAAAGCTTAACTGAACAACCCACTGGTTGCACTTTACTGCTCTTTCTCAAAATGTACAGCTATGAGTCTGCTAACTAATTGAAAGCAATCTACTCCCTGTGTGGCTGATATCTTATTTCAACAGCTGGTAAACAAGGAGGGTAGTTGAGGTTCAGTCAAATACCCCACCAGTGACAAACAAACCTATACATTTCTATATGTTAAACAATAAGGTGTGAAAGCAAAATGTAAAAGTATAAAAACCACATAAAAAATTACTTTATGGTAAACACTGCAATAATAGCTTAAAGCGTATCTCCACTTTTGTTGAGAAAAAAACATTCCCCTCTGGGTGATCTATCTACAGTACAAGGATTTTAACCAACTTTGTTGCAGATTCCTACCTATTGATATTCTGAAGAAATCCCTGTGTGTTTGTCTGTGCCCATAGGGGAAAGTGAATCTAATGGGAGTGGTTTCATAATTATCAAACAGCTGTGCACATGTGGGGCTCTAATGAGGAAAGCTGCAGGGCCTGCATCCCTTTAGATGTGATTTCCTATTGGAAGTATCTCTTCACAAATTACATTTTTGTTGCAGGTGATGCCTGAAATCTGACTTGTATCTAAAGCCCCATACACACTATTAGATTTTCTGCAGATTTTATCTTCAGATTTACCGAAACCATGTAGTGCAAGGGCCTGGAAACTCATATGCTGCGTACACACGATTGGAAATTCCGCCAAGATGCTCCATCGGACTTTTGCTGTCGGAATTTCCGCCAACAAAAGATTGAGAGCAGGTTCTCTATTTTTCCGACGGAAAAAGTTCCTATTGGAAAATCTGCTCGCCTGTATGCAATTCCGACTTGCAAAAAACATGAATGCTCAGAATCAAGCAGAAGAGCCGAACTGCCTATTGAACGTCATTGATCTCGGCACGTCGTACGTCTTGTACGTCACAGCGTTCTTGACCATCGGAATTTCTGACAAGATTTGTGTGACCGTGTGTATGCAACACAAGTTTAAGCCAACATTCCGTCAGAAAAAAATATACGTTTTTCTTGTCGGAATTTCCGATTGTGTGTACGCGGCATTAATGTTTGACCTCATATGATTTGGTTTTGGTAAATCTGAAGACAAAAATCTGCAGAAAATCTAATAGTGTGTATGGGGTCTTAGTGTAGACTTCTGGGAAAATCAGTGAGCCAATCACACAAGCAGGAAATTATGTCTACAGAACACCTCCATGTAGCCTTATTGCATTGCATTTCTACTCCAGTGATCTACACTAACTTCTGGGTCCTGTGTGGAGAGGCTGCCCTGCTGCATTCGGAACACATGCCGCTTCTATTGGAGTTATCTTTGTTGTTTGATTATACACATTGAGGGCATGGAATTAGGCAAATTAGTGACAAATTAGAAGCAAATCAGGCTGCTTGTCAGATAGCAAAGTCCATGCAACAGTTCTAATGTGTATTTTTGTATCTAAACAAAAGCAGGCATTAAACAAAGACAGATGTGCACAGGTCTGAGACTAAATTACCACTGAAGATGAAACAGATTTCCACTCAAAACTGATCGACAAATAAGAAATGGTCAAGGCAGGGTTTTATTCTTTCGCAGTGCAAATTTAGAGCAGAAGGAGGAATTTATGAATGACACTGCCTAAGTATAATGATTGTCTAACAATCTGTGCTACTTTTCCTGTTCGGCATTGCTTTGCTATGAGCCAAAATTAATAAATGTTCTCCAATGAATATACTTTTGAAAGCTCCCATTACCTTCAGGTGCAAGATCTGGCTACTGGAACAATATGTGTAGAGTCACATGTAAATGTGTAACCATGTCCACTGTTCTTACGAACAGTTTGCTGTTTGCAAGACAAAGGCATAATGAGCTAGTATGCATAGCATACTAGCTCATTATGAATTACTTACCTGAGAACGAAGCCCCCGCAGCGGTCCTCGGACACCTCCGTCGCTGCCATGATACCCGGAGTGACTTGCTGGTATTACTGCTCCAGCGTCACTCCCGCGCATGTGGGCGAGAGACCCGCCACTAACGACATGATGCCGTTAGTAGTGGCAGGCTCAGTGCGTCTGCGTGTGTGATACATTTGCCTATATGTCTCAGTGTACTGCTCCCTGCTAGCCATGGGTAGAGGTAGAAAGGAATTTCATGTGTGATTCATTCCTCTGACAGGTTATTGACGTGCTAATGTCCCCTCACTATTCTAAAGGTTAATTGATCTATTGTGTTGTGTAAAGAAGATCTGTGTTTACCCTTAAAAGATGTGTATTGTATCATCAGGCTAAATGATTAGAGAAGTAGTATGTTAATTATTCTGATTGCTTCAGTGTAGTAATTAACTCCAGTGATGTCTTTATCTAAAGAAACGTGTCTGCATGGTCGGCTCCGACTTGTCTCCTATAATCTGTATGGGAAACCCCACTGTGTGAGGGGGGCGTTCCTAACAGGCTGTAACCACATATAAGCTGAGTTTTTGTGTCAATAAAGTGTCTTGGTTCCAGCATCCAGTCTTGACTCATGTGTGGGGAATCCTGTGATGTTCTTGTATGGAGAGGAGGGAATGCTTGACGGGGATATCATACCGATACCGTCACAGCGTGCCGTTGTCTATGGCGCATGCACCGATTCAGTTCGCATGTGTTGCGCTATATAAGTTTCTCACTCACTCACTCACTCAAAGAAACTCTATATACAAACACCCACATTTCATATAAGCAATACCATGTTAATTCCATTTTGCAAACGATTTTCAATATGTCTAAGACCCCATTCACACCTTCGCGTTTTGTCGCATGTAGCGCAGCGCGAACAAACGCCAGAGGGACGAAAGCAATGAAAGTCAATGGGGATGGTTCTCATCTGCACGCTGATGCGCCTGACGCGCATCGCCTGTAGTCAAAAGAAGTTCCGGACCCTTTTTTGTCGCGCAATACGCGCGATATGCGCGTATTTGAGCGTTTTTGGTTTTCCATTGAAATCAATGTAAAACGCCAGATACGCGCGTATTGCGCGACAACAAGCGTTTGCTACAGTCGTTTCATCAATAGAACTTTCGCCCATGCAGAAGATTAAAAAATCTACCAACATAGCAACAAGTGATGAAAAGATGATAGTTTTTCCTATTGGCTAAAAAAAAAACGTCTAAGTACAAAAACGTCGGACAACGCTGTATGCAAACGCGCATATTAGCATGAATACGCGCGAAAAAAAACGTCGAAAAAAAACGCTGGAAAACGCCGCTATTGCCTACGCCTAGGTGTGAATGCAGCCTAAACCAGCAGCTTTTATGAAAAGAATATCTTGTAATCCTTCAATGAAGGTCCTTGCGCAGGTACTTCCTGATATGGAGTGACAACTTTGCTCCTCTGTTGTCACCCTGGCACATGTGTCTGTATTTGAGACCACAGGTGACAGCGCCAACACATATGGTACAGGATTGGTGCAACATTGTCATTATCAGGTAGTCGGTCCAGAGCAACGAGAACAGCTGCAGTGAGTGCACGGGGACAGAAAACAGCTGAGAGAGATCGACAACTTTGAGGTAAAAAAAAAGCAGAAAAAACAGGTGCAAAATTTATTTTATGTAACGAAACGGATCCACATGTTACGACACAGCCATGTCTTACAGCTGAGCTTCACCCAAAACAGAAAGTTCCGCTCAACCTCCTCCTCTGCCTACAGGCGTCTAGTTTTGTTATTGTTTTCTTCCCCCTCTGCCTGCCCACAACTTTCTGGAACACATCACAGGCCCCAGAAGACTGCAGTACCATTGACAAAGTGCAGCGCGGCTCGTGCATGCGCAGTGGGAAGCCTGGCCTGCACAAGCCTGACCAAGAATTGGTCCAGGTGGGATGGCACTGGATCCCTGGACAGGTAAGTGTCTGTTTAATAAAGGTTAGCAGCTTAAATTTTGGCACATCTGACTGAAGCTCTCTTTAAAGAGGAAGTCACAAACCCTGATGGGGTTACTTCCTCTATGTCTCCCTGCAAAGGTAAAGCATAATGGGCTACTAAGCATCGCATAGTAGCCCATTATGTGACACCTTACCTAAAGTAGAAGCCCGCGATGCCGCCGTCTTCCTCCATGGCAGCGAGCGTCCATCTTCACCCCTCTTCTTCCGGGGGTCGCAAACTCCGGCTCTGTGACTGGTCGGAGTCGCATGCGCGTGGGAGCCGCTTTTAACGGCATGACCCCAGCTTGAACGGCACAGCATGCCCTTTCAAGACGGCGCATGCGCAGAAGAAGGCGTCGCTCGGGGGAAATTGCAAATATCTCCTAGACCGGTGTAGGCACTTTGATCCGCTTGGAGTTGTGGTTGACCCTTTTGGTGTAACAACCACTACATGGTTAATGTTAAAGGGGTTGTAAAGGTTCGTTTTTTTTTTCTAAACAGGTCCTTTAAGCTAGTGCATTGTTGGTTTACTTACCTTTTCCTTTGATTTCCCTTCTAAATGTTTTTTTTCTTTGTCTGATTTTCTCCCTTCCTGTTCCTCCTCAGTAAGCTGTTTTGGCTGACTAACCCCCAGCCAGAACGGTTTGGATGATGGGGGCAACTTACTGAGGAGAAGAAACAGGAAGTGAGAAATTCAGACAAAGAAAAAAAAATAGAAGGGAAATCGAAGGAAAAGGTTAGTGAACTAACAATGTAATAGCTTAAAGGAACCTATTTAGAAAAAAAAACAAACCTTTACAACCCCTTTAATGTTAGCCGTATTGTATGTTTTGTATGTATCAAGTGTTACATTTCTACCATTTGCTTGGTCTAAAAGATCATCAATGTACATGCAGCAATTAGGCAATTATTAAGTGCAAATTAATATCTTTCTTCCACAGGATTATGCTATTATCCTTTTATTTCTGCTTACATGTCCACTTGAACACTTGATGAGGAGCCTTCCCCCCCTCTCTCCCAGCCTAAACCAATGTGGCTGCACCTCTGAGGAGACACCTATGGTACTATAAGCTGTCTGAGGTACAGCTCTGAGCTGAGCATTTAGTACCACTAGAGGTGTGAGCACTGAAGTCGGCCTATCTATATACAGTGGACTTTATTTTTATTTATTATTTTTTGGGTTTTGGTATCACCACCCCTATAGACTTTCATTACACGTGTGTTGTTCTATGTGGCTTTTCTATGTTGGAACGTACAGCATAGACATTTCAGCCTGTGTGACCTTTTTTGTTTTTGTTCACATTTTTGTATCAACTTATATTACTGTGTAGTTGCATTATACAGCCTGTTTCACTGTGTAAACCTGCAATTGGATCCCAAAATGCAAAATTACCCTGTATTACAGGCATCCTCTTTTACTTTTATTATTCCTGATCACTACCCAAGCTGCTAACATAGCCCCTGAACCTGGGTTTATACTACTGCGAACACAGACATTGCATGTGATTCGCACAGCATTGCTGTGCAAATCACATGTGATGTCTGTGCAATCACATATGATGTCTGTGTAAATCACATGTGATGTCAATGCATACAGTTGTATGGCTGAACTTGCATTGGATTTTCAAGAAAAAGTTGCAGGAACTTTCTTTACCCGCACTGGAACTGGGATGCTTGGGTGTTCACACCCATGCGATCCGATTCCTGTCCGAATTCACAGTTCGCACCAATTTGGGGGTGTCATTAACTTTTATGTTGACACCTGCAGCGGTTCGCAGAGGGCAGTGTGAACTGCCTGCAGGGGCAGATGCGATACGGTAACCTTCACTGGAATCATGCTGGTTCCTGCATCTCTACAGTATGAACCCAGGCTCAAGGTGCTTTGCAAATACATACCGTATTTATCGCGGTATAACGCGCTCCCGCGTATACCGCGCACCCCTAATGTTGCCCCGAATCCTGTGGAAAAAAAAGTTTTTTTTGTACTTACAGTTTTGGTGTCTTGCGCGGCGTCCATCGGCGGGCTCATCGCGTCCGGCGTCCGTCTGCGGCTTCGGGTGTCCTCTTCGTCGGGTATGGGTCCTTCTGCGGCTTCCGGGGGTCCTCTTCGTCGGGTACGGGTCCTTCTGCGGCTTCCGGGGGTCCTCTTCGTCGGGTACGGGTCCTTCTGCGGCTTCCGGGGGTCCTCTTCGACGGGTACAGGTCCTTCTGCGGCTTCCGGGGGTCCTCTTCGTCGGGTCCGGCGTCCTTCTTCGACGTCTTTGCGTCCTCCCCGCTCGTTTCCCGCGCCGAGTTTGAATACTGCGCCGACATATACCGAGCGCAGTACACTCGTGTATCGTCGGGCAGGCTCGGCAACTCTCGCGCTGACGTCCTGTACGCTCAGGACGTCAGCGCGAGAGGCGCCGAGACTGCCCGAAGATACACGAGTGTACTGCGC
Source organism: Rana temporaria (assembly GCF_905171775.1). Classification (NCBI taxonomy): domain Eukaryota; kingdom Metazoa; phylum Chordata; class Amphibia; order Anura; family Ranidae; genus Rana; species Rana temporaria. Next base: position 449,285,849 of record NC_053489.1, on the reverse strand, counting down.
TCGGTATATGCCGGCGCAGTATTCAAACTCGTGGCGGGAAAGCGGGTATCGGCGTATACCGCGCACCCACGATTTTGCCCTGATTTTCAGGGCAAAATAGTGCGCGGTATACGCCGATAAATACGGTACTTTTCTAAAAGTCAACATTTGCATGCGCAAGGCACACTCATGCTGCCCTCACTTGACAGTGCTTGGACCTGGCGATCGATCGCTCACACACTAAGCACTACATTGTGGAACTGGACTTGCAGGGGTCGATTGGAAATACAGGTAGGAGAACTAAATATACCATATTTATAATTAAAGCTATTTTGCCTTTTGTATCAATTGACCCTCCCTCGTAGATTGTAAGCTCCAACGAGCAGGGCCCTCTGATTCCTCTTGTTCCAAATTGTTTCGTAACTGTACTGTCTGCCTTCATTTTGTAAAGCGCGTTGCAAACTGTTGGTGCTATATAAATCCTGTATAATAATAATAATAATAATAATAATAATAATAATAATAATAAATTTGCAGCCTAATGTTATTGAACATGACTTTTCCAATTTGACAACAGCCAGAAAAGTGTTTTGAAAGCTGCAGTAATGTATGATAACATTTTTGCAAAATAGAAAGCCAATTTAGAGCAGATTTTTTTTTTCTTTCAATAAATCTAGTTTATTCTTAAAGTTTCACTTTACAGCTTTGCAAATGCTGCAGTCTATCACAAATGGATTCTACCATCTTGACAAATTATGTAAAACTTAATGAGCTGTTAAGCAATGGGTCAGTGTTTGGCACAGCCTAAACTAGATTGACAGGTTACATAAGCAAGTATACAAATGGAAACAACAGACTTAAAGTATAGGAATTATTTGGTGCTATTGGGGTAATAGTGAGGTATTATAAGGATTATGGGACACAATTTTCTAGATCAGGTGGCGTAATACATGAAGGGTTAAGCAGGCATAATAAAATCATGGCAGACCTTGGCTGGCATAATGTGTGTATTGATTTAAAAGATGTTCAGGGCAGTTCTCACAATAAATGAGCCACATATGTTTGCATTGCTGGGAGACCAAGGCAGCACTTGAACAGATGGCTCAGCTTAGCCGGGAAAAGCCTTCAAATCCAAAACACATTGACAGAGCTGCTCAGAGGGGGCTCAGAGAACATGAGTTCCTCTTCACTGCCCTCCAAATGGTTGAACAGGGCAGGAAGTGAGGTGGCAGGAGCTAAATACAGGTCTAGCAATACATCACTTTGATGAGGAAAACCAAATATTTTATCTGGCATTCAGGGATTTTATCTGGCTCTGACACAATGCACCAGTTATTAGCAATACCCTCTTAAATTAAGATACATAATTCTTTCCAATGGCGCAGTTTATGCCTAACGTATTAATAAAAAAAATATTTATAATAATAATAAAATTATTAATAATTTTTATTTCTGTCATGGTTTTCTTTGTACAAATGACTTAAACAGTTTGGCCAGGTGCATAGTGCCTACCATTATACTATTGGTTAAGCAATAATACATTAAAATTGTTAATAGCAAGGTGGTTTAGTGCACTATTAATATTTACGGAAAAAGATCTGAAGCTCTTTGCGCATATGGTGTGCCTCTTATGTGTATTTTAATTCTTCACTTTCATTTTTAAATGTTGCGTACCTTAAATATATTCTACACAAATCTTGATAGCCTTCTGTGATAAAAGAATCTATCCAAAAGTGATGCTTAAAAGTAAACCTGGTGGTCTGTCTGTAGACCTCATAAATGAGATCTCTCCGCAATTGTTTCTGCCCTGGTTCCAAGCCACCTTTGCATCTCACTCTCTCTGTGATAACCAGGGTCTTCCCATGAATCCTGCATCATTTTCTATAGCAAAAAAATAAACATAACATCCAGTGGGACTGCCTTGTAACATACCATGGCAATAGGTCAAACAATGATCAAAGGAAAGTCTGGATGACAAGCTTGGCTGACACACATGCTGGAGGAGTGTGGGATGTTGGACTGAAGCCTCGTACACACGACCGAGGAACTAGACGGACGAAACACATCGTTTTCCTCGTCGAGTTGTTAGGCTGTCGAGGAACTCGACAAGGCAAGTTTCTCCATTTATGTCGAGGAAAAAAAAGACATGCTCTCTTTTTGACTCGACAGGATCCTCGACAGTTTCCTCATTGAAAAATGTACACACGACCGGTTTCCTCGGCAAAAAAAAAATCCCAGCAAGTTCCTTGCTGTTTTTTGCAGAGAAACTCGGTCGTGTGTACGAGGCCTCAGTGAACCTACCTAGAGCAGCACTGCTTCTTTCTCCCACTAGGTTAAAAAAGTTAAATGTATAATGTTATGTTGGCACTTTAATACACAGTTTTAATACAATATAATATATGTCCTGATTGTCTCCAGATGACAACTCCAACAGAAAAAAAACTAATGAAAATCCATGGTGTTTGAAGATCATTGCAGCAGAAAGACCTTAAGTACAAGGTTAAAGTGTATGTCCAAAATTGTATGTATGTACAAACAATGTAAATATTTATTTAATTTATTTATGCTACTTATATAGTGCCATCAATTTATGCAGCGCTTTACATATATACAGTATCTCTTTTTTGTACAGCTTGTATAACAGTGTAAATTTGCTGTAAATTTGCTGTCCCCTCAAAATCACTCAACACACAGCCATTAATGTCTAAACCCCTGGCAACAAAAGTGAGTACACCCCTAAGTGAAAATTTACAAATTGGGCCCAAAGTGTCAATATTTTGTGTGCCCACCATTATTTTCCAGCACTGCCGTAACCCTCTTGGACATGGAGTTCACCAGAGCTTCACAGGTTGCCTCTGGAGTTCTATTCCACTCCTCCATGATGACATCACAGAACTGGTGGATGTTAGAGACCTTGCGCTCCTCCACATTCCATTTGAGGATGCCCCACAGATGCTCACTAGGGTTTAGGTCTAGAGACATGCTTGGCCAGTCCATCACCTTTACCCTCAGCTTCTTTAGCAAGGCAGTGGTCGTCTTGGAGGTGTGTTTGGGGCCGTTATGTTGCAATACTGCCCTGTGGCCCAGTCTCTGAAGGGAGGGGATTATGCTCTGCTTCAGTATGTCACAGTACATGTTGGCATTCATAATTCCCTCAATGAACTATAGCTCCCCGTGCCGGCAGCACTCATGGAGCCCCAGACCATGCCACTCTCATCACCATGCTTGAATTTAGGCATGACACACTTGTCTTTGTACTCCTCACCTGGTTGCGCCACACACGCTTGACAACATCTGAACCAAGTAAGTTTAGTCTCATTAGACCAGAGGGCATGGTTCCAGTAATCCATGTCCTTAGTCTGCTTGTCTTCAGCAAACTGTTTCCAGGCTTTCTTGTGCATCATCTTTAAAGAGCCTTTCTTCTGGGACAACAGCCATGCAGACCAATTTGATGCAATAACACTGTTATACAAACTGTACACTCACTACTTTACATTGTAGTCAAGTGTAGTTTCTTCAGTTTTGTCACATGAAAAGATATAATAAAATATTTGCACAAATTTGAGGGGTGTACTCACTTTTGTGAGGTACTGTATATTACACATTCACATCAGTCCCTGCCTTTGGAGCTTACAATCTAAGGTACCTAACTCACATTCATATGTACACACATAATATGGCCAATTTAGACAGGAGCCAATTAATCTACCAGCATGTCTTTGGAGTGTGGGAGGAAATGTACACAGTCACAGGGAGAACATGCATATTCCAGGCAGGGGGTGCTGTGGTTGGGATTCTAACCAACTTCCCTAGTGCTACTAAGCAGAAGTGCTAACCACTTAGCCACTGCACTGCCCAATTTATGAATTTCTTTAGTTGTAATATTAGTGAGGAAGGATTTGAACCCCTATTGACTTTTTACTGCTATGCGGGGCTCTGTTAGAAAGATTTCTCCTCATTTATGTCATAGTGGCAACGTTTTTCAGACAGGAAGCGAGAGAAAATATGCACCAGAGACACAACCAGCAATCAAAAGTTGGCAGGGGTTCTAATTTATTACTAATCTGCTAAAATATAATTTCTTAGGTGCATAGTACATGACACAAGATCTTTAGTCTTTATCATGGATTATATGCAGCTGCCTACAGATTATTAGACACTGCCAAAAAAGCTGCTGGGACACCCCCTAAAAACCCATTCAACCCTCAGCTAGCTTTAGTTTTTTGGACCTCTTCTCATGGAGGCTTTCTCTCTTTCTGATGATGATTCCTTTACCAAGATAATTCATCTATCAAGATTCCTGGCTAAACCATAGCCACCGCGGTTTCTACTGCAGTGATTGTACCCAGACCCCAATGGCCTGCAATGTTGCTGTGAGCACTGGATCCTGTTTGGGCACTCACCTTGGCATAAACTTAAGTTAGCCAGTGTGCTTCATGGATCCAGTGCTGTGATATGCCAGTATTAGAACCCTGACCCTAAAAGACACCTTTGGAGGTATACCCATTCTGGAGTCTCAACCCCTTTTAATCTTGCCTGCATGAAAACATCTAGCAGCTATAAATGCAGGGTGGAGGCCCTTTAACAATTTTCTTCCCAGGGTATCAATGCTCTGTGCCATTTGTGGCATGGGGAGAGTTTGCTGCAATTTTACAACCAAGATATTAGAAGTGCCGGAAACTTTTCAAATTGGCACCATTTTCCCCTTCTAGATGTGGGTCTACTGAGACTGCTCTGCTTGCATGGTCAGCCACTGCACCTGCATGATTCTTCTTTTTTTCTGTGCCTGTTCAGCCTAACTATTGGAGTACTTACTGTGACTGCAAGCACTGCCTCTTCCTCTTGCTGGTCATGCCATCATCTCAGTAACACCTCCCAGTCCACAATCCTATGGCACAATACAACAATCCAGCTACTGTATTTACATGGGCGATCACAAGTCTATAGTGCAGATCACAAACACTAGTGAAAAGGGTCAGATGATTACATTGCTAGCTCAGACACAGTCCAGAACTCTGAAGAGGAGGGTAGTTTATTTCCACAGAGCCCTGGTACCCTTTGTTTTGATAGTTACCCCCAGTCTTACTCCCTGCCTTTATCTGGGCACTCTGATGGCCCTTCAGCTTCACAACCTTCCCCCTCTTTATTTTGAGAGGAATTTCATGCCACAATGTCTGATTTCATTGGCAGAATTTTGGGTCTTTCAGTCTCCCCTCCTGCTCTTAGTCTTTCTTTGCTACCCTTATTAATGTATATATTGATGATTAGCTTTAGATCAGCCTGAGTCTGCTCACCCCAAGATCTCCAGTATGGCGTTCCTTAAATTATCTAAACCTGCTAAGACTTTCCTAGCCTACTCATTAATGGAACCTGTCCTATATTCTAACTGGCCTCTTTTAGAGAAGATTTTTACTCCACTTTGCACAGCTATATTCTATTGAAGAAAGTTTCCTGTGAAAGTAGACAGTTTGTGTAGTAAACCCTGCCATCTCTTGTCTGAACAAGACCTCAATAGCCCCTGTAGCAGATAATTCCCTGTTCAAGGACCCTGTGGACAAGAGGTTAAAGGCCCCACCATGCAACCTGCAGTTTTTTTATGACAGTCTCAGACTATTGCTGTTTGAAATAACTCCAGCAACTGCCACTCCACTTCATCCCTATCAGACTTCCAGTTATTTAGAAAGACAGGCTCTACAGGCCATCTAAGTCTGTTTCAAAGCCCTTTTCCCAGTGATGGGAATCCTGCATGTGTCAGAGGAGGGGGGGACTCTGTTGGCATTCTTAGCCTTCTGGCGCGGGGAAATCTTTAATTTTCAGTGTAATTTCCAAGGGCCACAAACTATAGTGTTATATATATTATACTTTCAATCTTGTCTCTCTCCCTGCTAAGATGAACAGATCCTATTGGTGCCATGAAGCAGCTTCTGTCTCAGGGCATCACTACCCCTGTACTAAAAGTGAAACACTTCCGAGTCAAACTTTTTAAGGGTCCCAAACCAAATGGAGTAGTCTGGCTCATTCAAGGTTTTCAACTTGTTTCTGTGGGTATAAAAGTTCCACATGGAAACTGTCAAGTTGGTCATTGCCTCCCTCCTTCTGGGAGACCTTCTGGTTTTATCTATCCTCCCCCTGCTATCTCTTTTTGTGGTGTGCCCTTTCTTTTGATCTGTCTACAAGTTTCACCAAGGTGTTTTCCTGGACTTGGTGGTGTTCTGTGCACAAGGGATTCATGTAGTAGGGTACCAGGATGATCTTGTGCCAACCAACAGCCAAACTCCTATTGCTGTCAACCAATGTTCAGAGGACAGTGCAGACAATGGAGAACTTCAGTTGGATCCATGATAAAACAGGACAGACTGCACCTAAATTAGGAGGCTGCAGATCAGCTGGGAATGAAGATGGCCAAAAAGTTAGAGGGGTTTTTAAACTAGGCAACGGGGGTGGGGGGTGTGGTTAGAGGTAGCGATAGTAAGCATGGAACATATTCCAGAGGGTAGTATTGGCATTTGTGGTAGGGTAAACAACGCATAAACCCAAGGTAAGTATAGTAGCAAGTCATAGTTGCAATCTTGGAACACCCAATAAGAGAATAGTATGCAACCAGTATAAACTACGTGGCATGTTCACCAATGCAAGGAGCCTGGTGGAAAAAATGGGTGAACTAGAGATACTGTTGTACAAGGAGGATTTGAATTTTGTGGGAATTTCAGAGACCTCGTTCAACTGCTGGATTCATGATTCATGAAGAATCATTCTTGCCAAACCAATCTATTAACCTTCTATGAGGAGGTGAATTGCCATCTAGATAAAGGAAGGCCCGTAGACGTGGTATATCTGGATTTTTCAAAAGCATTTGACACAGTTCCCCATAAAGGTTTACTGTACAATATAAGGTCCGTTGTCATGGACCATAGGGTGAGTACACGGATTGAAAACGGACTACAAGGTTGAGTTCAGAAGGTGGTGATAAATGGGAAGTACTCGGAATGGTCAGGGGTGGTAGTGAGGTCCCCCAGGGTTCTGTGTTGGGAGCAATCTTGTTTAATTTGTTCATAAACTACCTGGAGGATGGGGTAAACAGTGCAATCTCTGTATTTGCTGACGATACTAAGCTAAGAAGGGCAATAACTTCTCCGCAGGATGTGGAAACCTTGCAAAAAGATCTGAACAAATTAATGGGGTGGGCAACTACATGGCAAATAAGATTCAATGTAGAAAATTTTTAAATAATGCATTTGGGTGGCAAAAATACGAATGCAATCTATACACTAGGGGGGAGAACCTCTGGGAGAATCAAGGATGAAAAATGACCTGGGGGACCTATTAGATGATAGGTTCAGCAATGGCATGCAATGCCAAGCTGCTGCTAACAAAGCAAACAGAATATTGGCATGCATTTAAAAGGGGATTAACTCCAGAGATAAAAAGATAATTCTACAGCTCTACAAGACTCTGGTCCGGCCACACCTAGGCTATGCTGTCCAGTCCTGGGCACCAGTCCTCAGGGAGGATGTTCTTGAATTGGAGCGAGTACAAAGAAAAGCAACAAAGACAATAAAGGGTCTGGAGGATATTAGTTATGAAAAAGGGTTGTGAGCACTATACTTATTCTCTTTGGAGAAGAGACGCTTAAGACGGAATATGATTTCAATGTACAAATACCATACTGGTGACCCCACAATAGGGATAAAACGTTTTCGCGGACGGGAGTTTAACAAGACACGTGGCCACTCATTAAAATTTGAAGAAAAGAGGTTTAACCTTAAACTACGTAGAGGGTTCTTTACTGTAGGAGCGGCAAGGATGTGGAATTCCCTTACACAGGCGGTGGTCATCAATGGTTTTAAGAAACTATTAGATAAGCACCTGAATGACCACAACATACAGAGATATACAAGGTAATACTGACATATAATCACACACATAGGTTGGACTTGATGGACTTGTGTCTTTTTTCAACCTCACCTACCATGTAACTATGTAACTATGTAACACTGGAACCATCTCACAGCTTAGAGTAACTTGATCTGATATTAGACATAAGATCTTCCTGCATCGGGACAAACTTCTGGTAGTATGAGATGAAATATCTTGTCTCTTAGACCACACCACCTTTTAAATCTGAACTAGAAGACAAAACTTCCTCTGGTGTGGTGTATTACCAACCTGGTGGTGGAGGCAGAGAGGCCCTTTCCTCCAAATACATGGAATGTTCTCATGATGGATGTCAGCCTGTAGGACCGAGTCCTGAATGCCTTTTCAGTACAGGGGACTTGATTGTCCGATAAAGTCTGTCTTGCCATCATCATCCTAGCACTTAAGGTGTTTTAGTTGTCTCTTCACCACTGGACTCCTCAATTGCGAGGACAAACAATGAGAATCTAGTTGGACATTTCCACAGCCATGGCCTTCATCAATCAAGGAAGCACCAAAAGTCGCACTGCACAAAAGAGAACTAATATGATGCTCTGTCTCCTGTCCAATTTCCGGGCATAGCTAATTGACAGGCAAACTTGATCCAGGAGAATGGACTTTACATCAACGCCTATATTTGAGAAATGGGTTCTCCATCTGGATGTGTTTCAAGTCCTTTGTCACAGGTGGGGAATGCTGGATGTGGATCTCCTGCTGTCCAGATTGAACAACAAATTGGACAGGTTTGTCTCCAGGTCCAGGGAGCCTTGGACCTTTGTAGTGGTTGCTGTGGGATCAGTTCATCCTTATCTACACCTTTTCACACCTTGAGATCCTCCCTCATCTGTTGTGACAAGGGCCTGTCAGAGTCAGTCATCCCTGTCCCCTTAAAGGCTAGAAAGTTGACTTGATTGTCCACCAGGCATATTTTGCCTGGAAATTTCACTCTAGGAAGTACTTCATTAAATTAATATCTAATCAGCATCTGCCTTTAAAGTACTCTTGGCCTTGACCATTCTCTTTCAGAGATCATTGACCTCTCATTTCTTAAGCTGGCCATAGAAAGAGCAATATTCTTTCCTGCAACCACAGTTCTTTTTTTTTTATCCCTATCGTTTGCAACAAAGCTGAGGCTAGCTGGGAGTGGGAGGGATATGGGCATTTGGGAATATCCCAATACCTTTTTTTTCCAGTGTCAAAGAAACTATTTCAGACTGTTTTGTTGTGGGGGACTTTCACCGAGTGTCTCTTAAACCAATGTCACCATGACACTAAGTGAGGGGAAATCTCTCTATCAAATTTGCTGGCATACAATGGAATATACTTAAAAGGACATCTGATGATAAAATCAGCGTTCTGTTCAAGAAACCACCTGAAAATTGGTGAGAACTGTCAACAATGCTAAAATTGATCAATTACTTAGCAAAAGTTTACTTCACCTTTTGTTTATGTATTATTAGCTCTAAGAGAACTGTTAAATGAAAAATTAAATAGGAGCTGAAAGATTATATGACTAATGACCTTCAGGTGCTAGCACTGAAAAATTTCATACTAAATTGTTTGTTAAAGCATCCAAGCCTTTCAAAAGTTGTACAGTTTGCAGACTTTTGTGGACTGTTGGTTACTAAGAATATCAAAAGTTTGACAGTGAGATATGAATTGATAAAACAAGTACACCATGTGCCAAATAGAGCAATCGCTCAAAGATCCAGTTAGACCGCAACACTGGAAACCTGAAAACGCCTACATGATCATGAAAAAAATCGTCTCCAGTCTTTTTGTGTTAACTAATACAAACTATATTCCCAAACTATATATAATAGAACTATGAACTTATGAGCTTATAGAACTCATAATAATAACTTGACTTTCACTATCAAAATTAAATTTATATACATTTTATTTTATTATTTGGGATCCCAGAAGACAATGACCTTTAAGTTGCTTTAACAGAATTTACAATATTTAAAGTTTATTACAGTGTATATTTAATTCATTATTTTTATATTTTTATTATTATCTTCAGAACACAATTGAATCCTAAATAGTCACAGTCAAACAAACAAGTTGCGGACCTATTCCAATTGTTTGCTTTTCAAGGCAATCATATGTAAAAAAGCTAACTCGGCCTAACTGGGCAACTAAATGAAATCTATTGGGGTTTATTTTATTCTTTATGGGTTTCTAGTGTTCATTTGTATATTTGCTGATTACAATAACTATGCTATCTCTTGGGATATGCATTTTCAAGTTTATACACATATAAATGGTCTATAGATAAAGATGTTGTCCTCTAAACTTTCTTACATACTGCCATCCAATATGTCCCCATTTAAAGTGGACGTAAACCCATTGATTTAACAGTTTCAAAAAACAGTTACATTTCTAACACGTGCCAGGAATGCTAACTGTCGCACTGGTTGTGCTCTCAACCAAACTGTCAAACCATCCAATGGTTGGTATCATAACTGATCAAATGTGCAGTATCATGGCAGTTGAAGATTAAACAGAGGCTTAGGCCTCGTACACACGACCGAGAAACTCGTCAGAATCCATCAAGAAACTTGGTGGGAGAGCTTTTTTGCTGAGGAAAATGGTTGTGTGTACGTTTTTCATCGAGGAAACTGTAGAGGAACTTGACGAGGAAAAAAGAGAACAAGTTCTCTTTTTCCTCGACGGGAGTCTCAATTTTCTCGTTGTGTTCCTCGTTGGGCTGGTTTTTGACGAGAAACTCGAGCGTGTGTATGCTAAGAAACCCTTGCATGCTCAGAATAAAGTATGAGACGGGAATAAAAGTAGCATTTGTAATGGAGATAACAAATTTTTCACGCTGTAACAGACTGAAAAGTGCAAATCGTCTCTTACCAAACTTTTACTTAACACGCAGTAACATGAGATTAGCAAAAGCAGCCCCAAGGGTTGTGCCAGTGGAATCGAACTTCCCCTGCCATTGTATGTGTTGTACGTCACCGCGTTTGAGAACGAGGAGATTTTGTCTTGACAGTGTGTACGCAAAGCAAGCTTGTCAAGGTCCTCTACAAGCCTAACAAGGAACTCGTCAAGGAAAACGATGTGTCTTTTCCGACGAGTTCCTCGGTCGTGTGTACAAGGCCTAAGATGGCAGCTTCCTTGGCTGAAAACAATAGGAGGGTTTACTTCCACTTTAGGTGTCTGTGCACAAACATGTTCTTAATAATAATGGGTTGATTCTTATTAGCATAAATAGCAAGTCATGATAGAATGTGGCTTACATCAGAAATTTGTAGAACCAGTAAGGAATTTATATAAGAAACTGTAAAATGTTTTATTTGGTTGTAATTGACCAACATACAGTAACATCACCATTTCCACAAAAATTTTAGATGTAAAGGGTAAAATATCAGTTTTGGGTAAAGCCCTATGGGGTTGAGGTTTCTTCCTGCTTTCTTATATATGTCAAGGGTAGAGAAATCTACATACAATCACAGGAAAATAATTTAAGGGTACTTTCACACTGAGGCGCTTGGTGCACTGGCGGTAAAGTGCCGCTATTTTTAATGGTGTTTTACTGTCGTGTTTGCCGCAATTTTCGGGCGCTAGCGGGGAGATTTTAACCCCCGCTAGCAGCCGAAAAAGGGTTAAACCCGCCCGCAAAAACGCTGCTCTGCCCTCAGGCTTTCACACTGGATAGGAAGGAGCGGCTCTTTCAGGGCGCATTGCAGGCCCTATTTTTAGCGCAATAGTGCCTGCAAAGCGCCTCAGTGTGAAAGCAGCCTTACAATTTGTTTAAGGCAAGTAAAACATGTTGTTTTTTGTCACACCACATTTATCCTTATTTTGTAACGGTATGTTGTTACATAATACATGATGTAAAAAAAAAAATACATCAATCTTCCAAGCTAAATCTTTAACAGATTCGTAAACCATCTGAGGTGCTTCACACAGAACGATTTAGAAAAAAATAAAGCACTTTGCAATTTTGCCTTAAAAGGGGAAAAATGTACTCTTGAACTTGAAGATAACAGTCCCTGGGCCAGCATTCCATCTGACTGTTTTTCAGAATTATTGTATTTGATTGTCTAGTAAGTCCTGTGACTTCCATAAATGGATCAGTTACTAAAAGTGAAGGCTTTCTACTCTCAAAGGATAGATCTTTCCAAACAGAGATATAGGATTTTAATGCCAAATATTGTAAATTATGCTTAGTACATCCCTTTAAAATGCCTCTTTCCTATTACAACAGCTTTTCTTTCTAAGTAAAGGCTTCCAACCTCATTAATAGAAGACTTGCAGTTTTTAAACTGTTTCCAATTCTGTTTTTTTGCCCAGTGTAAACATGTCGCCTTGCTGTTAATTGTACATCATTGCTTTCCTGTCAGTATACTAAGCCTAAACATGTTATCTCATTGTTACAGGGTTACATCTGTTACAAACACTAACATCACTCTTTAAACATGCCTCCCATTGTAAACACTAGATGACAGTTGTTTCCAAGATTCTTTAGTTATAATGGGCCTCCAGTGGTTGAATGCAGGAAGCACTTACAAATTCGGCTTTAGAGAAATACAGCTCAGTTAAAAGGCAAAATAATGTTTCACAATTAAAGCAAAAATGCTTAAAAAAGAAAAAAAGAAAAACACCTGTGGTGGAAAATGTAGTTAATATACTTTACCTTAAGTCCTGCCCATGGCACGTAGGCAAGGGTGGCTGCACCAGGAGAGATCCCAGGGAATATGAGTAGCCCAAATCTTGGGAAAAGACCTTACTACATTGTGCTACAATGTGATCTCATGGGACTTGGAGTACTCAGCATTTCCCTAGATCTCTTCGGAATAATGGTGGTGTCACTTTTCAGAGGCTAGAGAAAAGGTAAGTAGCTTGAAAAGGAAAAATGAATCCGCGCTACAGAATTAAAAATATATGTCAAAAGTGTCAGGGAAAAATAAAATTTACAAATGCGATTGAATGCGATTAAAAATATGAGGCAGGAAGTTAAAAAGGTAAAGAGTTAATTAGGTGGCTGCTCCTACAAAATTATCCCACCTGGATGGGTTAATGAATGAATAAGAATTAGTTAGTAGACTCGGCGCCTGCCTAACAACTATGATGCACTTATGCTGGTGTGTAATAGATTGGAATATATGTTGTATGAATACAAATATAAAATAGGGTGATAAATATGTTAATCGCTATGCAAACATGCAGTGAAAGTGTTAATTAAATTAGGTGAATACGTGAAATAATATTTGGGTGCGTGACAAATTAATAAATAATTATTAAATAATAAATATATTTAAATCAGTCCATGGCAATTAAGAAAAAGTGCTTTGTGCTGTATCCAGAAAATCCTGGAGATTGCTAGAAAACTGTGTCCGTGTTCCATGCAGTGACACCTTCTTCTGTGCTCTGATAGCTACCACACTCACCAGATCCAACCCCCCTCTTGGGGTGGAAAGCGTTCACAGTGTATGCCCCTGTGCTGCACTCTGGCGTTTTTTCATTCCCTGTGTTCCACTTTCAATGTCTAACATTAAAGCATATGTGGAGAGAAGCAAGTAGCTTAACTAACCTTTTTTCTCTGCAAGTGTTTTCTTATTTTTTGCAGCAACAGTTTATGATGGATCGGGCATTCATCACTACAAATAGGCAGGCAATAAATTCAAAGTTCGCTTTAAATCACAAAGCACAAATAACTTACACATTTACCCAAAGACAGTACAAAAGTAGCAATCAGCCTAAACGCTCTTTAGTACCTGAAAACCACACAAGCCACGGGGTTGATTTACTAAAGGAGTATATTTTGCACTTAGCTTGGTGAATAAACTGTATTGACATCAACCATTCAATCAACTGCAAAGAAAGTGCCTATTTTTTTTAATTACTTCAAGCATAATTGGGTGTTTAAAAAGAACAGTTGCATTTGTCTAAGTGAAAAATGGACATCTTTATTAAAGAGGAAGTAAACCCTGATGGGTTTTACTTCCTCTTTGTTTACCTGCAAAGGTAAAGCATAATGGGCTACTATGTATTGCATAGTAGCCCATTATGTGTCACTTACCTGAAACCAAAGCCTGCGATGTCCCCGATTTCCTCGTGGGCTGGAAGCGTCCATCTACCTTTTGGGGTCGCGGACTCGGACTCTGTGACTTGTCGGAGTCGCGTGATGTCACTCCCAGTCACGGCATGACCTTTACTGGAAACGGCACAGCGTGACCTCTCTAGGCTTACCTGTAGGTGAAAGTGTGTTGTAAGGGTTTACAACCACTTTAAATCAACCCCATTGTGTCTGTCCAACCCTTGCAGGGGATCATGCTGTCTGATAGCACAATTGCTGCAGTTACAGAGTATGGAAATGTTCTGTTGTGTCAGTGGACTTTATGCTCAGACTTACTGAGCTATATTATAAAATTACACTGAAGAAATCAGGTCACCTATATAGAAACAAACATTCAAAGTTCTGCATGTGCACCTAGCAGTAAAGAATGCAACATAAAATATATAGATAGACGGATACAACATTTTTTCAAACACTATGAGTATGTTTCTTGGCTTTTGTAAACACTAAGAGTGCATAGTGGAATTTATATTGAAAGGTTTAACTCAGTTTAATATTACCATTTTAATATATTACCTCAGCAATATTAGGATAGAATAATTGCACTTTGGTGACAAAATAATAAAGCTTGCTGTAATATCCTTAATATGCTGCATAATAAACTGTTAGTCCAGTAACCTAATGTAACACCCCGAAATAACATTACATCAGTGTTAATCACAGAAGTAATAACAAAACTTCAATACCGACCTAGATTATCACAATTCTGGATTGTTTAATGGTAGAATTTATGATGCCATAAAATTTGATATTGTGCAGGTTGTGACAATTTTGTCTTAAAACCAGAAAAGTTACAACTCCATCTTTTTTTAAGCTGCCTAAATAAGTCTGAGCTAACTGAGTGTGTAAACTAGATTCCAGACCCCTTTGAATGTTATTGTTGGATGTTGAACCCATTTGGCTTGTTGAAACTAATGGGTAATATTTATGCGTTCCTGGGAGCGACCCTCGACCCTGGGTCATAAAACTCCCTGGCTTGTTTTATTTCAGAGACTCTTCGCTTACAGGTGTTAGACACCTGCGATTTGCATTTCATACATTTTAAAGGCCCTGAAATACCATTAGGTGCAAGCTGTTGCCATACATCAATGTCTAATGTTATTTGTTATATACTGTATATTGCTGATCAACATAATCTGTTTCAAGGTTTACTTCAACTTAAAGAGGATTTTCACCCTCCCCCTCCTTTTTTTTTTAAACCCCTACTTACCTGGTGGTGAGTTTTGCTAAGTTTAGATACTCACCCACCCAGCTGATTCAGTGCTGTCCGGCTGAGATACTTTTCTCTTCTCGCAGCGCTCGGTCCTTTGCCCGCCATGTTTTACTGTGATGTCATCACAGCGGCCGGCTGTTCTGGGTTACCCAAGGTTCCATGACACTAGGCCTGCCCCCTTCTCATTTCCACAATTAAAGGCTATGCAAAGTGAGGACAGTGGAATGTCAATCGCCTAAGCGAATAAAGTGCGGGGGGGGGGGGGGGGGCTCAGCAATTAAAAAAATATCCCTAATCGTGCAGGTGACTGGAAGAGGAGTGAAGTGGCAAGATGTAGTATTGGAGGGTAAAGATCCACTTTAATAATATAGGACCACAGTAAGTTGATTGATGCATTAGTTGTGGATTTGGGTTATGCCTTGTGAATTGAATGCATCGCATAGTAAATGTACCACTGTGCACCATGTACCATGTGTAAATCAAAGCCTGCTAATTTCAACAATACAATGTTTCTTGTATTGCTGTAAGCAAGGCCTACAGGCTTATCTAAAAAGCAATTCCAGGCAACAAGTAAAACCCATCAATGAACTAATAATGTATTCCAGCAAACACTACAACTGTGTTAATATATATGTAAACCCTAGCAACTTAGGGCCTAATCCTCAAAAGAGATACGACGGAGAAACTGCTGTTACTCTGTCGTATCCCTGGTCCTAACTATGGAACTGATCCACAGAATCAGTTTCCCATAGTTAGGACGAAGATCCGACATGTGTAATTGAATTACACTGTCGGATCTTAGGATGCAGTACCGCATCCGCCGCTGGGGGCATTTCGCGTCGAAATGCTGCCTCGGGTATGCAAATTAGGA
This sequence comes from Rana temporaria, assembly GCF_905171775.1. Taxonomy (NCBI): domain Eukaryota; kingdom Metazoa; phylum Chordata; class Amphibia; order Anura; family Ranidae; genus Rana; species Rana temporaria. The sequence goes on along the minus strand of NC_053489.1, from coordinate 449,269,778 downwards.
CTTACGGAGATCCACGAAGCTTTTACGCTTCGTTTTTTCTCCGTAAGTTTTATTTTGCAAACGCAAAATTAGGGCTGCTTTTACAAAGTGTAAACTGTTTACACCTTGTAAAAACAGACCTTTCTTGCTAGCGACGCAATTTTTTTTAAATTAAAAAAAAAAAATTTGGCGCCGTATCTTTTTTTTTACCCGACGCAACTTTATTGTCCCGTTGCAATCCACAAAGCCCGACGTAACGTAATTTCGCGCTATGCACGTCGGGAAAATGACGTCACGAGCATGCGCAGTACGGCCGGCGCGGGAGCGCGCCTCATTTAAATGGGAATCGCCCCCTGGAGAAGAGGAACGACTTGCGCCGGCCGGATTTAAGTTACACCGCTCAAAATTTCTAGGTAAGTGCTTTGTGGATCGGGCACTTAGGTAGAAATTTTGCGGCGGTGTAACTTAAATAGGAAAAATTATGTTACGCCTGCTGGCTGAGGATTTGGCCCTTATTTTCTTTGATCTATTTTAGTCTGTTGAATATACCATAGAGAGTAACTTGTTATATATATTTGATATGTGCAAAAAATACCAATTGATGCTGCCAGAAATGCAGTAAGCTTGTAATTTCCGACATTGGAAGCATGTGACACATTCCATTTCCTCCGCCTTGAAAGGTCTAGTGCTTGGTGATTGGTTACTCAAGCACCCAGCATTGTCATAAGGTGGTAAGAACCCTCGAGTGATGAATTTAACTTTGTGGAGGCCCCTAGGCAGTTTACATTTTGCACCCTTCCCCTTCCCTCACAGGTTTCTGGAGGTTTCCCATGTGTGCACTCTAGTGGGATAAAATTGAACTAAGTAGTGTGCACGTCGGTCGCCAGATGGAGATGACCATCACTACTGTCCATACACATACGTAGGTTGCACCAACAAACTGGCAGCTGAAGGAACATACGTTTTTAAGAGACAAACTGTAATGTGAACCTACTGTCTATGGTTTATATACTTTAAGTCGGAGGTCAGCAACCTGTAGGTCGCGATCTACCAGTAGAACGCAGACAGGTGACTGGTAGATCGCGCCTGGGCTTGCTGATCCACCATTCCAGAGCATCAAACAGAGTGCAATGCAGAGGGACTACTTGTAATGTTGGAGGTGAAATAGGGAAGAAGAGTCGCATAAGCCAATGCCTCCTCTGTGGTGCTGGTTTCTGTCCCAAGTGGAGGGATACCAACTGCACGTCACCTCTTATGCCGGCCAGCGGTCTCCAGAGTGGTAACAGCAGCATGAAAGAAGAGATCTTCAGGTCAGTGTGAAGTAATACACCGGGCATAATAGTATAGGGCTGCTTTCACACTGATGTGCTGCAGTTTACCCACACCTACATGCAGCTTTCCTGTGGGTTTACTGCTCTTAGCCATAGACTTCTATTACCGTATTTATCTGCGTATACCGCGCACTTTTTTCCCCTTAAAATAAGGGGAAAATTGTGGGTGCGCGATATACGCCGATACCCGCTTCCCGCACTCAGTTTGAATGCCTGCGCCGACATATACCGAATGCAGTACACTCGGCTACATTCGGCCAGGCTCGGCTTCGCTTGTGCTCACGCATAAACGTCACAGAGCGTGAGCACGAGCGGAGCCGAGCCTGGCCGAATGTAGCCGAGTGTACTGCACTCGGTATATGTCGGCGCAGGCATTCAAACTGAGTGCGGGAAGCGGTGATTCGACGAGGAGAAAGCGCGGGAGAAGCCGGGAGGACAGCACCGAAGCCGCAGACGGACGCGGGACCCGACGAGGCCGCCGATGGACGCCGCGCAAGACACCAAAACTGTAAGTACAACATTTTTTTTTTTACAGGAATTGCGGGTCCACATTAGGGGTGTGCGCTATACACCGGAGCGTGTAATACCCCGATAAATACGTATATCCTTACCACCCCTATCTTTATGTGTGAATGCAACTAAGGGCTCATTCACTAGTGCAGCAGGCACTGCTGCTCCTCTGAAAAGCGATCCAAGTGTGTGTTGACAGGTGGTGAGGAGGTGATATGTTGGCTCCTCACCACCTGATTTAAAACCATGATTGCCATGCAATGTACGCGTTTGCGACACTGGTGTGAGGAGGCGACATGCTTCAGGTAGATCTCCACCTCATTAGGGTTGCCTACCCCTGCTGTAAGTTGTTTTTTGGTACACATTAATACAGTATTTTCTCTATAGAATATTTAATGTACATTTTTCGTTTCTTTGAGCTGATTCATTTTTTTTTTTTGCTTTTGCAAACAATTTAAGAAAGCTTCATTGAACTTTTCTTTCAAGATCAAAACAATATTATTTTGATCTGTTGTCACGGGGGCCCCTACTGAGTGGGGTGTATAGGATGTTACCCAATGGCATAACAATGAAATCAAGAAGAAAAAAAAGATGTCCACCATCCAATGTTTTTGGGTGTATTATGTTAAAAGTAATGATAGCTGTTAGAGTGTGGAGATCTGTCAGATGTGAACTCAACATGAACTAATGTTCTAAAGTGCTTACAGCCAAAAGGAAAGGAACATGAATGGAGCTGGACAGGCAAGTGTCACTTGACAGGATCAGCCTATATTTCTGGAGGATAGAGTAGGCTGTCCTAGAAGTTATTTCTATCAGTCAGTTTACAAAATTAATCAGTTGAAAAGCACAAATTGTGTTGGCTAATTTCAACATAAAGGAAATGTATCTGCTCTTGACTTCTATCCAGACTGAAAGAGATTATAGGCATGCAGGAATTCAAATAAGAGTGAAATTATGCAAATTCTTCCTGTGAGCCCTGCCAGAGAATGTGTCTGTCAACGTATCTCAGTCATGCCAATACATGGCTGAGATACAGAATAGGTGTGTACTCTGCTACCCACATTCATAGTGGAAAGTGGGCAATCAGCTATTAACGTACCTACTAGCTGAAGGTGATTCAGGAAGTCTGTGGTGTCCTGAAGATAAAATGGTATTGCTAACTCTCTGGGTTGCGAGCAAGGCCCAAAATTAATGCGAGAGAAAAAAATAAAAAAATACAGAATTTTTGCCAGCCAGTATTAGTCAGTCTGGTGGTCTAGTGGGGTCTCTAAAAATAAAATATTTATTTAATTGGTTATCAGTTGTGCCCTGCTGATGAGCAGATTCAATCTGAGTATGAGGCCTCGTACACACGACCGAGTTTCTCGGCAAAAACCAGCAAGAAACTTGCTGGGAGATATTTTTTTGCTGAGGAAATCGGTCGTGTGTACATTTTCGTCGAGGAAACTGTCGAGAAACTCGACGAGCCAAAAAGAGAGCATGTTCTCTATTTCCTTGACGGGAATGGAGAAAATTGGCTTGTCGAGTTCCTCCACAGCCTAACAAGGAACTGGACGAGGAAAACGGTGTGTTTCGCCCGTCGAGTTCCTCGGTCGTATGTACGAGGCCTGAATCTCAATCCTAATGTACATTAACCACTTTAATACTGGCCACTTTCCCCCCTTTCTGCCCAAGCCAAAATTCAGCTTTTATCGCTGTCTTTTTTTAAAGGCCAATTGCGCGATCATGCTACACTGTACCCAAACAACATTTTTTATAATTTTGTTCCCACAAATAGAGCTTTCTTTTGGTGGTATTTGATCACCCCTGTTATTTTTTTGTTGCTAACCAAATAAAATCTTTTTCTTCGTTTCTGTTATAAAATTCTGTAAATAAGTACGTTTTCTCCTTCACTGATGGGCACTGATGAGGCTGCACTGATGGGCACTGATAAGGCGGCACTTATGGGCACTGATGAGGTGGTACTGATGGGCACTGATGATGGGCACTGGTATGCAGCACTGATGGGCACTGATAGGTGGCACTGATGGGCACTCATAGGTGGCACTGGTATGCAGCACTGATCGACACCCATAGGCAACACAGATGGGCACCAATAGGTGATACTGATGGGCATTGAAAGGATGCACTGATGGGTACTTATGGGTGGCACTGATGGGCACTGATAGGCAGCACTGATGGGCACTAATAGGTGGTACTGATGGGCATCGGTGGGCACTTATAGGTGGCACTGATGGTCGGTATTGATGGACACTGATAGATGGCACTGATGGGCATAACTTATATGGAGGCACTGGCAGGCATTGCTGGTGGACACTGATTGGAATCATATGTGGGCACTGATTGCCATCATATGTGGGCACTGATTGACATCCCTGGTGGCCATGGGTGGCATACCGTGGTCATCAGTGGTGGGCATCCCTGGTGGTCCTGGTGGCATCCCTGGTGGTCCTGGGAGAGCATCCTTGGTGGAGGGCTGCACTAATAATCAATCAGCGCAGACCCCCCTGTCAGGAGATCCGCCGAACAGCTATCATCTACTCGCATCTGTCAGACGCAAGTGAGGAAAAGCCAATACACAGCTTTTCCTGTTTACATCCTGATCAGCTGTGATTGGACACAGCTAATCACTTGGTAAAGAGCCTCCATCAGAGGCTCTTTACCAAGATCAGTGTTGCAGTGTGTCAGACTGACACACAGAACCACTTATTGTCGTGTTGCACGCCCCCACACGCACAGGCTTACTATCCTGATCACATCATATGACGCCCAGGCAGAATAATACAACCACTTTGCGCATATCATATTGCTATATGGCGGGTGGGAAGTGGTTAATGGGTCCTCGTCTAAATCCTGGTAGAAGCCGCAATTGTCTCATAACTTCACTCATTCACGACTACATTGTATTCAGAATTACAGTGGCACCTCCTTTATCAGCAGATTTGATAACAAGGGACTTGCCATCCCCAGTCAACATTCCAGGCAGTCCCCGGGTTACAAACAAGACAGGGTCTGTAGGTTTGTTCTTAAGTTGAATTTTTTGTAAGATGGAAAAGATTTTTTTATGTTTTTTGGATAGCATAGGGAAGGCTTAACATCCCTGTAACATTTGTTTTGCTATCTGTGCCCCTTTTCAGAAGACTTTACCTCATTTTCTGTCCCTAAGACAATTGGATTTTAAAAAGTTTGGGTTGTTGTGGAAACAAGGATTGGTGATAAAGCATCAGCGGAGACATCTTTTTCCCACGATAACTCTTACAGGAGTACATTTCCCTTCCTAGGGGTAGATTTCCTCTCACTTCCTGTTGTCTTCCTCCATTTGTAAGTCAGGTGTTTGTAACCCGGGACCCTCCTGTATTGACTTTATGAGTGAAGTTATAAGACAATTATCTGATTCTAGCATCTACCAGAAGATGGGGTAGATGTACTCACTAGATGGGGAACACGCTAGGGTTAGGGTAACCCTAACCATTAAAGGTCAAATTTATAACCTGATTAAATTAGAAATGACAAGTCCCTTGTTTCATGTATGGGCTGTACTTCAATCATATACTTATATGCGTTACATCTGTTACTTGTGTATAGTTGTGTTTAAGGCAATATTTGTATCCCATAATATAGTATATTCATTTGAACTACCAATTTTTTGCTTATTGACTTCTGGTTATTCCCACTTCTGAGTAGCCCACCTAGCAAGCTGCTTGCTAAGGGGCAAGGGGGGTACACGTGCTGGCTCCATTGACACAGACAGCCGGGCTTTGCCCCGCCCTCTGCTCCCTCTTCATAGAATTTGATTGACAGCAACGGAAGCCAATGGCTACCATATACAGTACCTTTCCTGGCAGATTACCTTTTACGTTTAAGAAGGAACTTCTATTGTTTCTCCCCTCTGTGATGTTAGAAACTGGAAGCAAGGATTTAATCACTTCCAGTTTCAGTTTGTTTGTTTATAAGACAATACCAGCTTGTAAAACATTTGATCAAACCGATCTTGGATTGATCAGATGCTTTGAAAGTCAGAGTAGGGATCTGGGGTTTAATAGACCCCAGATTTCTCCATACAGAGGACCTGTCACCACCCATGCATCCCTTGTGATAGCAATAACGGTCAATCAAAAAAAAGTTTAAAGGTACAATGCTAAAAAGAAAATATTGCAAATAAAAAAAAAAGTAAAGCAAATGATTGTAAAAAAAAAGAAGGAAGTGTGCGCTGACTAGTTATGTAGCAGCTAGCACAGGTGAACCTTCAAGCATTAAAAAAATAGTAAATAGTGTGCAGCGCTTCCTGTACAAAGTGATTCACTTTTTGATTCAACATAATCCAGTCTTATAAAAGTGAATAAAGTCCCATCATGTGTGTCTGTGATTGAAATACATATTCAATAAAATGTGCTTACCAGTAAGTAAAAAAAAAAAAACAAGATGTAAACAACACCAGCTGTGCCTGGAAATGATTCGTCACACACGTGCACCTCCCCCTTTTTATGCACTCACCAGATAATCAATAGTAATACGCCTCTATGCAGTTACTCTGAAGTAGCGAGACATCACATCAAGGTGTATCAGTAGAATGGTGGTCCACAAAAGAATAAAGCACTTGATAAAAAAGCTCACCCATGGGAGACCAAAAATGCTCATATAGTGTAGTATTTTATTTAAAAAACTGACAAAAAACAGCTGCAGCATGATACAAATTAGGGCAAAAAACTCACGTTATGCTGCTGCTGATGCTGCTGCCACGAGAAAGCGGCGGCGACAGCATCAGCACGTCGTGTTTCGTGCTCAAGCACGTTATCAAGGGGCTTGCCTATCCGTTAGGACGTGCTCCATGCAAGTAAATGGTGATCACACCACACATGTGAGGTATTGCCGCAAACAGCAGAGTGAGAGCAATAATTCTAGAACCCCCTGTGTAACTTTAAACTAGTAGCTTGTAAAGGCTGTTTAAGTGTCCCCTGTATTTAGTGTCCCCTACAATTACAATATGTCACTTTTGAAGTGTGACATATTGGGTATCTATTTACTCGGCATAAGATCATCTTTTATATTTTACCCACCATTGGATATAATAATGTGTTTGTGTGCACTAAAATTCATTACACAAGTATTGAGTGACATAAAAAATTGCAACAACAACCATTTTATTCTACATGGCATCGTATATTCTTTACGCTACACCGCCGCAACTTAGACAGGCAAGTGCTGTATTCACAAAGCACTTGCGTCCTAAGTTACGCAAAGCGTAAATGGGCCGGCGTAAGCCCGGGCAATTCAAAGTAGGCTTGGAGTGGGCGTGTTGTATGTAAATAACTAGTGACCCCACGTATTTAACGTTTCTAACGAACGGCGCATGCGCCGTCCGTGGACGTATCACAGTGCGCATGCTCTAAATTACGTCGGCTAGAGATACGCCGAACACTGCCTACGACGTGAACGTAAGTTAAGCACAGCCCTATTCGCAAACGACTTATGCAAACGACGTAAACAACGGAAAATTTGACGCTGTCCCGACGTCCATACTTAACATTGCGTACGCCTCATATAGCAGGGGTAACTTTACGCCGGTCCGACGCCTTACGCAAACGATGCAAATAGATACGCCGGGCGCAACTACGTTTGTGAATCGGCGTATCTACCAAATTTGCATATTCGATGCGTAAATCTACGGAAGCGCCACCTAGCGGCCAGCGTAAATATGCAACTAAGATACGACGGCGTAAGAGACTTACGTCGGTCGTATCTTAGCAAAATTCCGGCGTATCTTGCTTTCTGAATACAGAAAAAAGATACGCCGGCGCATCCTAGAAGTTACGCGGCGTATCTCGAGATACGCCGACGTAACTTCTTACTGAATCTAGCCCATTATGTTTGGGGGTTCTAAGTAATTTTCTAGCAAAAACAATGCAGATTTTTACATGTATGAGAGAAATGTCAGAATTGGTCTGGACTGGAGGTGTAGAAAGTCAGGGACAGCCTGGCAACTGGTATTCTTAGGTTAGCAACAGACCTACAGTAGCTACAGCTTTCCTTTACAGCTAGGGGCCATATTAATACATTTTTTATTGAGCTATAATGGCAGTTAGAAATAAAAATACAACATGCATTTAGTAAATGTATGGCGTTAATGTATTTTAGTGTAGTAAATGAGCCAGTAGTGGCATGGTTCTTATTGCCCCAAGGATCTGCTTATTATCTCTTTTCCTGTCATAATTACTCATCGCGAAATGTATAGCAGAGGAAAAATGTTGGGCATCATACAATGTCCATTTCATAAGACATCAAAGTGCAGGATGTAGAGATTAATATTTTATGGAGATGCCATAAAATAAAACACAATGCAGCCAGATGAAAAAAGCATGAATCAAAACTGACTAAAGCAGAAATTCCTTTTTCTTTTCAACACTTGAAACTTTAAAAAAAAAAAATTTCAACACTTCTAATGAAAAAAAAAAGCTTCATGAACCAAACAATAAATCATTGTAGAATCATGATAAAACTTATCAAGGCTAGTTGTTTTATGTATAATGTTGCTTTGAGGCTACGTTGAATTGTCTTGCATTTTTGCAGTGAACTTGAACCATGCTGAAGTGTAAACATGTGGTATGGTGTGAGCAAGCATTTGGACAGCCTGTTAATCCATGTAAATACCAACATCCTAATGATGAGTACCATAAATCTCCCATGTAATCCTACAAGGCATACCACACGTGGTGAAATCCTCAGCATGGAATTAAAACGTTTTGGAATCCCCAGCTCACTCACGGTGTTCAGCTACAGATGCGTTGGATCCCCTGGTAATCATGAATGAGGATGGAAATGGTAGCTGTTTAGGATATGCCTCTTTACCACACGTGCTAATTCAAAAATGACTACTAATGTAAGCATGCCAGCAGCAAAAGATTTGCTACTGATACATACATGTCTGTTTATAACAGGGCTTCTGCCAATTTAAACATACATAAAACCTATCAAAGTATTTACCATGTGTGCGGAGATCATGCCCTTTCTCTGCTTTATTTGAATTGAACTAAACACAAGGAGGTCCCGTATGAGGCATAGAGCTGCATTTTCCAAACCTAAACCTGTTCCAAAACTACTTTACAGCTTGTCTCACAAGTTACATCAATAACCTCCAGCTATTCCAACACCTGTACATCCTGAATAGTGTGAAGCTTGATTTATGTTTGGGCCTTCAGGTTATTTTTTTTAGTTATTGCATCACAGAAGTAACGCTGCTTTTTTTTTTTTCCTTTTCGTTATGTCTAGCAGCAAAAGAAAGCCTTAATAGCATAATTAATTACTAATAAATGTAGAAAACTTCTTAAAGGAACACTAAGGCTAGGTTCACACTGCTGCGAATTCAAAATCGCGATTGAGACTGCGTTTTTGCCGCGATTTTGCCGTGATTTCGGCCGCGATTTAAGAGACATCTGTGCAGGGTTCAATGTAAATCGCGGCCTGAAATCGCAAAAAGTAGTACAGGAACTACTTTTTGAAATCGGTGCAGCGGCGTCGCACCGATTAGGACGGTGCCATTGCCGACAATTGCCGGCAAATTCCGCCGATTTGAGATGCGTTTTAACATGTGAAATCGCATCTCAAATCATACCAAATCGTACCCAGTGTGAACCTGGGCTTAAGGTTCGTTTTTTATTAGATCAATTGATTGCTGTAAGCTAGAGCATTTAAATATCACTTACCTCTTTTTCCTTTTGACCTCCAAAATACCTCCAAAATACAGTAATCCAGGTTTGAAAATGCCATTTCCTGTCTCTCCTCTTCTTGCTTTCCACCAGCATCTTTGCATGGTGGAAAGCAGAATGTGCTCACCCCCTCCCTATGACTACAGCCCTGCGTGAAGATGCTCTCTTATCCCTCACAGGCATGGAGGCTAAGCCTGCAACAGCAATACAAATTGGTCAAAGTATGCATCCTCAACCTGCTGAGTGGACAGTGAAGAGTCGGCAGTATAGTTATGAAGACTTCCTTGGCTCACTTTGGACGTTCCTTGGCTCATGTTGCCTTTTAGCACATGTCCTTTGCAGGAAGGGGTTGTTTCCCCTTTAACTACCGTATTTGCCGGCGTATAAGACGACTGGGCGTATAAGACGACCCACTAATTTTCCAGCTAAAATGTTGGTTTTGGGATATACTCGCCGTATAAGACTACCCCCTTCCTACTAGTCATGCCTCGCCTCACGGTGCCACCATTACATGCCAGACTGTGCCACTACATGCCAGACTGTGCCCCATTACATGCCAGACTGTGTCCCATTACATGCCAGACTATGCCCCATTACATGCCAGACTATGCCCCATTACATGCCAGACTGCCCCATTACATGCCCCATTACATGCCAGACTGTGTTCCATTACATGCCAGACTGTGCCCCATTACATGCCAGACTGTGCCTCATTACATGCCAGACTGTGCCCCATTACATGCCAGACTCGCTGTGCCCTTACCTTATCCTAAGACATGCAGAATCGCGGCCGTACGTTTTTTCAAAAGCCGCGCCTCCTACGTCTTCTGTTCCGTGATAGGCGGAACAGTCAGCTTCCCAGGAGGCACTGTGTTCAGTGTTCGCCTATCACGGAGGCCCTCTCGTCCGAGGACGAGAGGGCCTCCGTGATAGGCGGACACTAAACACAGGACGAGAGGGCCTCCGTGATAGGCGAACACTGAACACAGTGCCTCCTGGGAAACTGAGTGTTCCGCCTATCACGGAACAGAAGACCTAGGAGGCGCGGCTTTTGAAAAAACGTACGGCCGCGATTCTGCATGTCTTATCATAAGGTAAGGATGTTAGGTTACCGGCGTATAAGACGACCCCCGACTTTTAAGAAGATTTTAAGGGGTTAGAAAGTCGTCTTATACGCTGGAAAATACGGTATACAACCCGTCTTTTGTGAAAAGTCAGGAATTCCTCCATACTTAAAGCAGTATTAACCCCCCCCCCCCAAAAAAAAATATTATATATCGCAGTTTACCAGTTCTTACATGTGATGGATGTATTTGTTTTCTTTTTTAGGCTTTTTTTATATTTTATTTTAAAGCGGATCTCCACTCTAAAGTGGAGTCCCGCTGATCGGAACCCTCCCCCCCTCCGGTGTCACATTTGACACCTTTCAGGGGGGAGGGGGGTGCAGATACCTGTCTACAGACAGGTATCTGCACCCACTTCCGGCCCTACGATACGGGCAAAGGACGGGTTTTTTCCTTCCTTCCCGTCCGTCCCCCGTTGTATGCTGGGAACACTCGGCTCCCAGCACACAGCGGGAGCCAATCGGCGGGCGCAGCGCGACTCGCGCATGCGCCGTAGGGAACCGGGCAGTGAAGCCGGAGCGCTTCACTTCCTGGTTCCCTCACCGAGGATGGAGGGGGGAGCAGCAGGGTGACGAGCGATCGGCTCGTCATCTGCTGCGATCGGCGCTGGACTCCAGGACAGGTAAGTGTCCTTATATTAAAAGTCAGCAGCTGCAGTATTTGTAGCTGCTGGCTTTTAATATATTTTTCCCGTGGCACATCCGCTTTAACCTGGTAACCTGCCCAGTAACACACTTCCTGTCTTAGGCTGGATTCACACTTATGCATTTTTAGTGCTTTTTGCATTTTGCAGATTTGCACTACAGAACGTGTTTCATAGGAAACCATGTTAAATGGACTGCAGTACAATTCTGCAAAATGCAAAAAGCACTAAAAATGCATACAGTAGGTGTGAATCCAGCCTCAGGGAGTCTCCATTGTGGATGGGGGAGTAACAGAAACACCTTTAGACAGCAGCATTGTCAATCTGGGAAGAGGATAGTGTTAGATGCATTAACAGATTTAGATTTTCCCTGCCGATCATTCACAGGAAAAGGCAGAATGGCGGTCTGCCTATGTAAACAAGGTAGACAGCCGTTCTGTCAGAGAGGAAGATGGAGATATAGGGCTGGATTCTTAAAGCACTTACACCGACGTATCTACTGATACGCCGCGTAAGTGCACGGATGCGCCGTCGTATCTATGCGCCTTATTCCTTAAGTAAGATACGCCTGAATTTTGGCTTCATACGACCAACGTAAGTTTCCTATCTTGTGCGCATATTTACGCTGGCCGCAAGGGGCGCTTCCATTGATTTACGCGTCGAATATGTAAATGAGCGAGATATGCCAATTCATGAACGTACTTACGCCCGTCGCAGTAATCTACGCCGTTTACGTAAGGCGTATGTCCGGCGTAAAGTTATTCCACATTAAAGCAGGTGTAAGTCATGTTAGGGTATGGACCAGGGAACAGCCGTCGTATTTTACGTCGTTTACGTAAGTCGTACGTGAATGGGGCTGGGCGTAGGTTACGTTCACGTCATAGGCATTGAGCCGTCGTATCTTAGGGAGTATATGCAACATGATTCTAAGCATGCGCGCGCATGCGCCGTTCGTTCGACCCTTCATTTGCATGGGGTCACGCTTCATTTTAATAGATCACGCCCACTTCCTTCCTACTTTGAATTAGGCAGGCTTACGCCGGCCAATTTACGTTACGCCGGCACAACAAAGGGAGCAAGTGCTTTGTGAATACTGCTCTTGCCTCTCTATGTTACGTCGGCGTATCGCATATGAGATGCGATACGCCGCTCTAAAGATGCGCCGATCTACGTGAATCTAGCCCCTTGTGTTTCTGCTAAGCAGGAACACGGATCTCTGTCTTCCGCCAGTTAGGCCAATCCCCCACACAGTTAGAAAGCACTCCCTAGGAGCACACTTAACCCTTTGATCGCCCCTGATGTTAACTCCTTCTGAGCCAGTGTCATTAGTACAGTGAAAGTGCATTTTTTTTAGCACTGATCACTGTATCAGTGTCACTGTTCCCCAAAAAAGTGTCAAAAGTGTCCAATTTGCTCGCCACAATGTCACAGTCCTGGTAAACATTGGGTACAGCTTCGCATGTTTGTGCCTTTGTCCGTTAAAATAACGCAGTGCCGTGTTGCAAAAAATGACCTGGTCATGAAGGGGGTAAACCTTCCCGGGATGAAGTGGTTAAAGTTGCTGTAAAGGTAGAAGTTTTTTTTAACCTTAATGCATTTTCTGAATTAAAAACCTCCCCCACTAATTCAGCACTCTTAAATACTTACCTGAGCCTATTCTCGATCCAGTGCTGTGCGGGAGAGCAGCGTCTCTCTCTGCTCTCCCTCTCTCCTCACTGGACATGGAGGCAGCATTGGAAATCACAGTCTGCAAGGAGAGAGGGGGCGGGGCCGAGACGCACCTGTGTCCCTGCAAGCAGCTTTTTATGGGGGTATTCAGCGTGGGTGGGGGCGGGGGGATCAAGGAGTGCTGGCAGGGGACCACAGGAGAGGAGGAACTGGGCTGCTCATGTTTTTTGTTTTAAAAAAATTATGTTTACAATCCCTTTAACCACTTAACGACCCGCCCATAGACAAAATACGTCTACAGGGCAGTTCGTTAACTCTGGGAGGACGTCCATGGACGTCTTTCCAGAATTGCGCTCCCGCGCCACCCCTGGGGAGCGCACACGGGAGTCTCCGTGACCGCCGGCACATCACAGATCGCGGTAAATTGCCGCTGATATCGGCCGTTTACCACGTGATCGCTCTGTCGAATGATGGAGCGATCACATGTAAACAAACCGGCGTCATCAAATGACGCCGGTTCCTCCCTCCCCTCTCTGTACCGATTGGTACAGTGTGAGAGGAGAGAGCGGGTGGGCTGGATCTGTGACAATTGCAGTCACAGATCCAGCCATCCCTGCTGAGCCATCCCTGCAATACCCCTGTGCAATACTCTGCAATACTCGTCAATACCCCTGCGCAATACTCTGCAATACCCCTGCGCAATACTCTGTAATACCCCTGTGCAATACGCTGCAATACTCTGCAATACCCCTGCACAATACTCTGCAATACCCCTGCACAATACTCTGCAATACTCTGCAAAACCCCTGTGCAATACTCTGCAATACCCCTGTGCAATACTCTGCAATACTCTGCAATACCCCTGTGCAATACTCTGCAATACCCCTGTGCAATACTCTGCAATACCCCTGCGCAATACTCTGCAATACCTCTGCGCAATACTCTGCAATACTCTGCAATACCCCTGTGCAATACTCTGCAATACCCCTGCGGAATACTCTGCAATACCCCTGCGCAATACTCTGCAATACTCCTGCACAATACTCTGCAATACCCCTGCGCAATACTCTGCAATACCCCTGCGCAATACTCTGCAATACTCTGCAATACTCTGCAATACCCCTGCGGAATACTCTGCAATACCCCTGCGCAATACTCTGCAATACCCCTGCGCAATACTCTGCAATACCTCTGCCAATACTCTGCAATACCCCGGCCAATACTCTGCAATACCCCGGCCAATACTCCTGAAAAAAAATGCGTTTTAACCACTTCCCGTCCGCCGGTCGTCATATGACGTCCTAGACTTTGTGCAGAGATATCTGAATGATGCCTGCAGCTACAGGCATCATTCAGATATCATCTTTTTCAGCCGGCGATAGGCATGTGCATTTAGTTTTTCGGAATTTTTCATTGTTCGGACATTCGGATGCATACGAATTCCCGAATTGCAATATTAATGAATTTACCGAATCCGAACAAACGTTTTCGATTCCGAATCGAAAACCCGCAGACGAAATTCGATCGAAATTCGAAAAAAAAAATTCGATCGGAATTCGAACAAATAAAAAAAAATAAAAAATAAAATTCGAATTGAATTCTAAAATAAATTCTATTCGAAAAGAGACTATTTGTTTTCGAATCCGGTCGAAATATTTTCGAATTCGACCGTATTTTTTGAAATTCGGTCGAAAACGAACGAATTCCGAAAACGGTCGAAATATTTTCGAATTCGACCGGATTTTTCGAAATTCGGTCGAAAACGAACGAATTCCGAAAACGAATTTAAAGCGGTGGTTCCCCCTAAAACTAATTTCTAACAATAGATTCGTAAGACCCGTTACACTGCGGGTAGGCTGGCTTTTTTTTTTTTTTTTTCGTACATACCGAGATCTCCCCGTCTCGTCCCTTGGCGGTGGGCGTTCCTAGTTGATTGACGTTCCTCGGACGGGCGCGTACGTGACGTCACGACTTTCCGAAAGAAGCCGAACGTCGCTGCGCATGCGCCGTATAGAGTCGGCTCTATGCGGCGCATGCGCAGCGACGTTCGGCTTCTTTCGGAAAGTCGTGACGTCACGTACGCGCCCGTCCGAGGAAAGTCAATCAACTAGGAACGCCCACCGACAAGGGACGAGACGGGGAGATCTCGGTATGTACTAAAAAAAAAAAAAAAAAAGCCAGCCTACCCGCAGTGTAACGGGTCTTACGAATCTATTGTTAGCAATGTGTTTTAGGGGGAACCACCCCTTTAACACATGTAACGAATCTAACTTAACGAAATTAATTAAATAACGAATTAAAACGAAACGAAACAAAACAAATTTTTCCCTTTTGCACATGCCTAGCCGGCGATTCTCTACACCATAGGAACTATCATGGCGGCTGTTCCGCCTCTTGATCGTTCTTACAGGAGGCGAAAGGGGACATCCCCCCTCCTGTCACCCGCCGGTACTTCTTCCGACTCACCGCTACAATCGAAGCGAGGATCGTTTTTTTTTCCCAGGCTTCCCAGCCTAGAGGTGAGATGTGGGATCTTATTGACCCCATATCTCACTGTAAAGAGGACCTGTCATGCTATATTCCTATTACAAGGGATGTTTACATTCCTTGTAATAGGAATAGAAGTGATCAAAACATTTATTTTTGGGTAAAAACGTGTCAAACTAAAATAAATAAAGTAAAATGAACAATACATTTTTTTTTTTTAAAGTGCCCCTGTTCCCGTGTGCTCGTATACGAACGCACACGTAAGTCCCGCCCACATATGAAAACGGTGTTCAAACCACACATGTGAGGTATCGATGCGAACATTAGAGCGAGAGCAATAATTTTGGCCCTAGACCTCCTCTTTAACTAAAAAGATGTAACCAGTAAAAATATTTAAAGCGTCACCTATGGGGATTTTTAAGTAGCGAAGTTTGGCGCCATTCCACAAGCGTGTGCAATTTTGAAGGGTGACATGTTGGGTATCTATTTGCAAACACAGTGGATGTGTCAGTAGGGGAATGGACATGTCTGTAGAAAAGTGGATGTATCAGTAGGGCAGTGGATGTGTCAGTGGACCTCCATCCAAAAACCATCAACTCTGCTGAATCTAATCCCATCAAAACTGCTGAGAATGCACTGTGCATTCTACGATGGTCCTCGTGCTGATCATTCACAGAGCAGGTTTAACTGTTCTGCACCTTTTAGGTACAAAAAAATTGCAAAAATGGGTCAATGCAACCCACCAACACCCCACAAATAGACATGGAGATATTAGTTACAGGCTATCACACTACCTTCATACTTATTTCTGTGGCTGAAGTGAGCGCAAGACAATTAAGTAATTATGCCAGGACGGAGCTACAGGGGGAAACTAGACTGAGGTCCTCAACCAGCCCCTGGAAAGCCAAGCTTGAGAAGTCCCAGATTGGAGAGCTTAAGAATGTACAACTGCAGGAAAGTATCAGCTCAGAAAATAAAGAGATATGTGAGGAAGGGGAAGGGCCCCTGGTTCCGCACTCCTCCTGTGGTCGGTGGCTTGGTGTCGCTCAGCTCGCACAGCAGGCTTTTTGCACTGGCTCAGAACTATCTGCACTTGAGACAGGTTACATGCTCGGCCGGCAAAGTGTGAGAGCCCGGAGCTGGGTGTCTTCACAGTCAGAGCTGGCTGTCACGCTTCTCCCCCCTCGAAGCACTCAGCTATAGCTCAAATCATACAGCAACAAGGAGAGCACCATGTTCTGCCCCCCTGATGGCGGCCCTGAAGGGGAGGCAAGAAACTTCATCTGCTTGTTATACTATTGTAAATTTATATTTGCATTTAGGTCAACCCCTAGACCTAGAGTCTAATGCCGCGTACACACGATCATTTTTCGTGTTGTAAAAAAACAACGTTTTTCAGGCTCTAGAAACTTGATCATTAAAACGGCCTTGCATACACACGATTGTGAAAAAAAAATGCTCTAGCAAAGCGCGGTGACGTACAACACATACGACGGGACTATAAAGGGGAAGTTCCATGCGGATGGCGCCACCCTTTGGGCTGCTTTAGCTGATTTTGTGTTAGTAAAAGACGATTCGCGCTTTTCTGTCTGTTACAGCGTGATGAATGTGCTTACTCCATTACGAGCGGTAGTTTTACCAGAACGAGCGCTCACGTCTCATAACTTGCTTCTGAGCATGCACAGATTTTTCACGTCGTTAAAGCCCACACGCGACCATTTTTTACAACCCGAAAAACGACAATGTTAAAAACGTTGTTAAAAAATAGAGCATGTTCGAATTTTTTTTTCCCGTTTTTCAGAACCCGAAAAATGCTCTGGAGCCCACGCACGATCGTTTTTAATGACATTAAAAAGAACGTCATTTTTTACAACCCGAAAAATTATCGTGTGTACGCGGCATAATAGTAATACAAAACCTACATTATATCATGCCTACTTTGAAGTGCAATTGTGTGTAACGAAACCTATTAGACACAGGGTGCTGATGGCAAAAAAATAGACAATGTATTTAAACAGCCAATGTAGTGCATTTAACCCTTCTCCTTGTTTTGCATGGCCTGAAAGGCTGTATGTAAAGATTGCGGCTTCGGCTGTAATGATTTCCATACGACAAATAGAAAAGGGAAAATACAAATAAAGTAGAGTGTTTTTACATTCTTATAAAGAAGTACATTTGTAATGTCTATATGTTTATTTGTACGTTTATAATGTTTTATATGTTTATTGTAATACAGCATTTACAGCTGAGTTTGAACTGGGGACATGTCTCCCTTTGTTCCTCTCAATTACATTGTAAATTTATTGGGCTAGTAGTTTACACAATAAAGATAAGGTTATATATGCTTGCTTTTCAGCTCACATGTAGTGACAAGGACATTGCATTTTCTGGTCAACAGCTATTTTTTGCATTTGCTGAAAATTAATGCAGCCACCACATTTAAGGACTGGTGAGTCTGTTTTGGGGGTTTAACCACTTCTCGCCTGAATGGCGTCCTGGACTTGAAGTGGAGATATCAGGATGATGCCTGCAGCTACAGGCGTCTCATCCCAGTATTTTCTTTTAAGCCAGCAATCCTCTGTAAAGTAAAAGCAATCCTAGTGGCTAATTAGCCACTGCATTGCTTTTACAAGCAGCAGAAGGGGTGTCCTCCGCCATTCTCTGGTGCGATCAGGCAGCGTGAGATTACCGGCTTACCATAGAGCTGAATGGGGACTGGAACATCCTGATCATCTCTATGGTATTAGAACCAGAAGCAACAAGTATTTTGTCACTTCTGGTTTCTCCAGATGTCATCAAAGCCATTATTGGCTTGGGAAAACATCTGGTCACACAATCTTAGTGTGGCCAGATGCTTTTAAAGGCAGAGGTGACATCTGGGGTTTAACAGAACGCTAGATCTCTTAGTAAAGAGTACCTGTACCTACCAGATTGAACAGCCAAGTTGTTACTGGCATTTCCAAAAGTTACAAAATTGCAGTTTTAAGTGCAAGTTTTGGTATTTAGGCTACAAACAAGTACAGTATGAAATTAGCAATGTGATTTAGGGCCCTTTCACACTAGCGGACCGTATGTCCGCATTTTCATCCGTCTGTTTGCGGATGAAAACGGGACATACATGGGTCCCTATGTAATTACGGGTGTCAGCGGATGAACATCCGCTGACACCCGTAATTTGTCCGCCTCCGCAAAGATCCGCATTTGCAGACGGAAGAAATCCTATTTTTCTTCCGTCTGCCGGATCAGATCGGATGAACACGGACATACGGTCCGTGTTCGTCCGATCCCCCATAGGGGAGAGCGGAGGAAACACAGGGCGGTCCCTGCACAGTGTGCGGAGACCGCTCCCTGTCAGCTGCCAGCTCAGCGGGGATTTTACGGAGGATCCCCGCTGAGCAAAGCGGACACACGGAGCGGATCATTACTGATCCGTTCCGTGTGAAAGGGCCCTTAAGGTATTAAGGCAAAAAATGTATTTTCGATATTGTAAGTAGGAAGCTCAGGGACATGATTTAGAAGGGTGAGAAATTTGAATGGGCAGACATACATACATGAAATTTCCTCTCACAGAGACACTGACAGCAGTGTGCAGCAGCGCAGATGATGATGACACCTCACCAACACGACACGTCCGAGCCAAGCCGCAGTTCTGAACCAAGCGTCACAGCCATATAAAAATACTGGCAACCTTTTCCTGTCACTGTCACTTTTTTACTGGCTACCAGTAAAAATAGTGACGGTTGGCAACACTGCTGTCACTGTTTATTATCACAAGGGATGCCTACATTCATTATGATAGCAATAAAAGTAATACCAAAAATTTAAGAGACATTGTAATTATAAAAATAAATTAATAAAACATTTTTTAAAAGGGCACACTTGCCCATCTGCTTACGCGCAGTAGTGAAAACATACATAGGTCAAGCACGCATTTGTAAATAGTGTTTACCCCACATGTGAGGTATCACCCCAAACATTATATCAAGAGCAATAATTCTAGCACCAGACCTCCTGTGTAACTTTAAACAGGTGGGGGCAGATACACAAAGAAATTACGCCGGCGTATCTATTGATACGCCGCGTAATTTCAAAGTTCCCGCGTCATATCTTTGTTTTATATCCACAAAACAAGATACAACGGAATGAGGGATCGATCCGACAGGCGTACGTCTTAGTACGCCGTCGGATCGTAGGTGTATATTTACGCTGGCCGCTAGGTGGCGTTTCCGTCGAATTCCGCGTCGAGTATGCAAATTAGCTAGATACGGCGATCCGCGAACGTACGTCCGGGTGGTGCATTTTTTTTATACGTCGTTTGTGTTCGGCTTTTTCCGGCGTATAGTCAAATCTGCTATAATGGTGGCGTACTCAATGTTAAGTATGGCCGTCGTTCCCGCGTCGAAATTTGATCTTTTTACGTCATTTGCGTAAGTCGTTCGCGAATAGGGATTTGCGTAGAATGACATCACCTTCGTAAACATTGGCTTGTTCCGGTTTAATTTTGAGCATGCGCACTGGGATACCCCCACGGACGGCGCATGCGCCGTTCAAAAAAACGTTGTTTACTTCGGGTCACAACGTATTTACATAAAACACGCCCCCATCACATCGTTTTGAATTGCGCGCCCTTACGCCACCAAAGATACACTATGCCGCCGTAACCTACGGCGCGCATTCTTTGAGGATTTGAAAAAAAAAATAAGTTACGGCGGCGTAGTGTATCTTAGATACGCTACGCCCGGCGGGAATATGCGCCGCGCTACGTGGATCTGCCCCGTAACCTGTAAAGGCTTTTAATGCATCGCCTATGGAGATTTTTCGGTCCCGTAGTTTGGCACCAGCTTACAGGCATATATAATTTTTAAACCATGACATGTCAGGTATCTATTTTCTCAGAACTACATCATCTTTTAGATTTTACTATACAATTGGGCATTATTTTGTGCTTGTATGCACTAAAATGTATTAAGTTGTATTTTTTCCCCAAAAGATTTTAGGAAAAAAATGTGTGACATAAGAAATTGAAAAACTACCCATTTTATGCTATAGGGCCTCTGCTAAAAATATATATACTGTTTGGGGGAGCTAGTAACTTTCTAGCAAAAAATAAATAAATGATGATTTGTACACGTAGGAGAGAAATGTCTGAATTTCCTGTAGGGAAGTAGTTAAGCATGCTTTAATCTTTTAAACCACTTTATCTTCTTTATGAGACTACAGAAGTATAGTATACTGTATTTTGTTGAAACTGAGGATTTGTGTAAACCACAAAATACAAAGAGAATCAATCTTGGGGCACAATTCCTCCCAATGACACCAACAATGGGGCACAATTCCACCTAATGACACCAACAAAGAGGCACAATTCCTCCCAATGACACAAAGAGGCACAATTCCTCCCAATGAAACCAACAAAGGGGCACAATGCCTCCCAATGACAGCAACAAAGGGGCACAATGCCTCCCAATGACAGCAACAAAGGGGCACAATTCCCCCTACTGACACCAACAATGAGGAACAATTTCTTTCTAATTACACCAACAATGAGGAACAATTTCCTTCTAATTACACTAACAATGAGGAACAATTTCCTTCTAATGACACCAACAATGAGGAACAATTTCCTTCTAATGACACCAACAATGGGGCATAGTTCCTCCAAATGACACCAACGATGGGTCACTACTCTTCTCACTGTCACCAAAGATGGGGCATTGTTTACTCCTGCTGATTCAGGGAAATTTTTCTATTTCCAGTGGCCACAGTCCGGCCCCCCTAAAGTCTGAAGGACAGTAAACTGGCCCTTCGTTTAGAAAGTTTGGAGCTGCTCTAAAGTCTCAGTTCTAATCTTGGATACTAGCTGCTTCTGCCACTATACTCATTACTATTTCTCCACACACACAAACTAAACATCTATAAGTTATATATTCCCACATAAAGACTCTAATTTGGACACATTATTGTCGATTTAATAAAACTTGTGTACTCCGAATCGGGTGCAGCTGTGCATGGTAGTCAATCAGCTTCTAACTTCAGGATATGGACTTTGGAATCCTGAATTCTGAGGCTCAGGGAGACTTTTGATGAAAACGAGCCCCCAAGCCTGCAGGGGAGGTCTAAAAAGGAGCAGGAGGAAGTCAGCACCTGTCGGTGAGGTGGCGGAGTAGTTTACAACTGTGAGGAAGTGTAGACTGTCTGGAGACTGAGAAGCTGTTTGCAGCCTTTGCGGCATCCTGAAGCCGACGGCAATCCTAGACCCTGGGATTTGTATATTGGTGGTGAGCCATTGTGTAGTTTTGAATACACTGAACTGTGGACTATGTTTATTTTTGGCTGAGGGAAGAAGTTTTGTTTGTTTCATTTTTTTATTTATTTTTTAACAATAAAGTCTATTTTACTTTTACAAGTGACTGGCTGGTGATTCTGGGCTCCCTGTATTACACATTCCAAAATGTTATAATTTGAACACTTTTTGCCTATACAGTGGGGATCGAAAGTTTGGGCACCCCAGGTAAAAATGTGTATTAATGTGCATAACGAAGCCAAGGAAAGATGAAAAAATCTCCAAAAGGCATCAAATTACAGATTAGACATTCTTATAATATGTCAAAAAAAGTTAGATTTTATTTCCATCATTTACACTTTCAAAATTACAGAAAACAAAAAAATGGCGTCTGCAAAAGTTTGGGCACCCTGCAGAGTTAATATCTTGTACTGCCCCCTTTGGCAAGTATCACAGCTTGTAAACGCTTTTTGTAGCCAGCCAAGAGTCTTCCAATTCCTGTTTGAGGTATCTTTGCCCATTCTTCCTTACAAAAGTCTTCCAGTTCTTTGAGATTTCTGGGCTGTCTGTCACGCACTGCTCTTTTAAGGTCTATCCATAGATTTTCAATTATGTTGAGGTCAGGAGATTGTGAAGGCCATGACAAAACCTTCAGTTTACGCCTCTTGATGTAATCCCCCGTGGATTTTGAGGTGTGTTTAGGATCATTATCCATTTGTAGAAGCCATCCTCTCTTTAACTTCAGCTTTTTCACAGATGGCATCAAGTTACCATCCAAAATTAGCTGAAATTTTATTGAATCCATTTTTCCTTCTACTCGTGAAATGTTCCCTGTGCCACTGGCTGCAATACAACCCCAAAGCATGATTGATCCACCCCCATGCTTAATAGTTGGACAGAGGTTCTTTTCATTAAATTCTGTGCCCTTTCTTCTCCAAACGTACCTTTGCTCATTCCGGCCAAAACGTTCTATTTTAACCTCATCGGTCCACAGAACTTGTTTCCAAAATGCATCAGGCTTGTCTATATGTTCATTTGCAAAGTTCAAACGCTGATTTTTGTGGTGAGGACGTAGAAGAGGTTTTCTTCTGATGACTCTTCCATGAAGACCATATTTGTACAAGTATCTCTTTATAGTGGAATAGTGTACCACAACTCCAGTGTCTGCCAGATCTTTCTGGAGGGATCGTGCAGTCAAACGTGGGTTTTGAATTGCTTTTCTCACAATCCTGCGAGCTGTTCTGTCTGATATTTTTCTTGGTCTTCCAGATCTTGCTTTAACTTCCACTGTTCCTGATGACTGACATTTCTTAATTACATTCCGAACAGAGGATATTGACATCTGAAAACGCTTTGCTGTCTTCTTATAGCCTTCTCCAGCTTTGTGGGCGTCAACTATTTTCAGTTTCAGTTTTCTAGACAACTGCTTAGAAGAACCCATGGTGCTGATTGTTGGGGCAAGGTCAGATGAGTCTAGGCATTTAAAACCTTTGAGATTGACATCACCTGGTCTTCCCAGACGATGTTTGAGAACAATCCATGACACTGGCAGGTCTCAGCTTTGCAAAGGGGGCAGTGCATGCTATAAATTCTGCAGGGTGCCCAAACTTTTGCAGATGCCATTTTTTTGTTTTCTGTAATTTTGAAAGTGTAAATGATGGAAATAAAATCTAACTTTTTTTGACATATTATAAGAATGTCTAATCTGTAATTTGATGCCTTTTGGAGATTTTTCTATTTTTCCTTGGCTTCGTTATGCACATTAATACAAATTTTTACCTGGGGTGCCCAAACTTTCGATCCCCACTGTAGGTCCGGCCTTGGCCCAGCCAAATAGTGTTCAGATCATCTATGATTGTCTTTTATCAATTGACATAAATTTTTTCCAAGCCTCACCTTTTTTGCAGTGCTGTTATTTACATTTGTTCAGCGAAAACAGGAAAAGCACATAAAACATATGCATCTACAATATTTACGTTTAGAAAGAACTACTACATTTTCCAGCATGATACTAGATATAGTATGTGCCCAGTATATTCTTAATGTATTTTACTTAACGCATCAGTATCATAAGCAGAGGGAGAAGAAGACTGCTTGAAATTAGAGAAAAAAGCTGTTTATAGTCAAGGGATTTGTCAATACCAGTGCAAAGTCACTGCCCAGGGCAGGTATGTATGACATATCCACTCTGTGACATAGTTTTATTATCTGTTGATCCTGCCAATAGATCTGCTATTTTTCCATTTCGTATATAAAAAAGTGACATGCACCAGCATTGTTACATTGTGTAGTCTTAGGCCTAGTACACACGAGAGGATCGATCCGCGGAAACGGTCCGGAGGTCCTCTGGCGGATTTTGATCTCATGGTTGTACTGTGATATAAGGATTATTACGACGCATGCAAGGGATGGATTCGGACGGATTGATCCGGTGAGTCTGTACAGACCAGCGGATCAATCCGTTGGACTGGATTCCAGCGGATCGATTTCTTAGCATGTTAAGAAATTTTGATCCGCTGGAAATCCATCGGGCCGAAAAATATCCGCGGATAAATTCCAGCGGATAGATCCTCTCGTTTGTACGGGGCCTAAGTCTTATATGTAGTTTTCAATTCAGCCAGTGTAACACGGTTTCTCCAATGACTTTTGCTGGACAGCTTGACTTTTGAAAAAATAATGGTAGCGGGTGCAGCTCTCAGAATACTTTGTCCTTGTGGGGGGATTTAAAAAGTCACCTTGTTTGTGTGGATGGAGGAATCTATTGGGTTTGATTTTCAACTTGCTGGCTGAACATAAAAAAAAAAACTATATATGGTAAGCTTTAGCACAGGGCAATCCTGGCAATGCATATGTATAGGAGGCAGGTGTTTTATGTTTAAAAATAATAAGATAAGCCTATGGGAAGGGCAGGATTTAAGTTGTGAGTAACTGTACCTAAAGGGTAACCTCACTTTTGTAGGAAAATAAATATCGCAATAACATAGCATATACAATTGCGACACAAGCCATATTGTAAAATAATGTTAAAATAAATTACATTTCCATTTCAATCTGTAGCACTGTAATTTTCTGTAAAATGCAATGCAATATGGCAACCTTGAGGTGTTCTATACACAGATGGTGTAAGGAATGCTCCTCCCAGAAATGCCATTTTCTGCTTGTGTGATTGGCTCACTGATTTACCCAGAAGTCTGCACTAAGATACGAATCAGATTTTGGGCATTCTCATATCCTCCGTTACAACTATTTCAGTTTTGGTGGGGTGATTGTTGCAGTATTAGTGCATTTTCAACATGAACAATTGAGTACTATCCGTGATCCTTTTTTTTATTTGAACTAACATCCAAAATTTCAGAACAGGCTTTCGGGGTGTACTCTCTTCTTCAAAGTCTAATCCGTATACTCCCAAAGAGTTAATCAAGTCTAAAGGGATTCAGATCCTGACACTTTTCTCTTTAGAACCCTGAAAGTGCAACCGCTGATCAATAATGAAAAATCATTCCCATTCACATTCCGCATGGACACAAACAGCCATTTATTTAGAATGACAAAAGGAATCTGCAACAAAGTTTGTTAAAATTCCTGCAATGTATATAGATCCCCATGTCATATGATCAAACATGTCATACATGGTGGAATTTCAATTTTAAATTTAATGTTTTTTATTCAGTTCTAGATATAGGAGGGGATGCTTAAATCAAATTGCAGTTGTTTTTGCTCTTTGTGTGAAGGAGAAGCAGCATATTGTGGAGGTAATTTCTCTCTCCAATCAATATACTTATTGTCAGCACATAAACTGATTGGCTCCTTTTTCTGCGTTTTCTTCTCCTGCTCTGAGTTCTGCTGTATATGGCTGGTGCCAGGACAAATTCAGGTACTTAAACTTTTTGCATTTAAAATTAAATACATTTAATGAAATTATTTTATTACAGGTATTTATATAGCACTGTCAATTTACACGGCACTTCACATTGTAAGCTCCTTGAGGGCAGGGACTAATGTCAATGTACAATATGTACATTGACATTAGTCCCTGCCCTCAAGGAGCTTACAATCTAAGGACCCTAAAGCTTAGTACACACGGGCCAAATGTCTTGATCGCAATGCCCCAAAGGTTACCAGATTTTGGATTAAACTTTACAACCTGATCAATACTGTCTGTTTCAGATCTCCAGAAAAAAAAGTTTTTCCAAAAATTAGATATTGAGATATCTCCAAACATAGGAAAAGACTAGTTTCTTACATAATCTTGGGGGCCAGAATGTAACGGCTCTGATGAACGGGAGTGAACCACAACTCCAATCAAAACAGAGGAGTTTGCTGGTTCTCTACATAATCTCTCTCTCACATAAATCCTGTCACTAGGGAAGGTGCAAGGGCAAAGTTCAAACATTGATTTACATGCATTAATGAATTCTCTGTAGGTCTTTCGATCACCAGTAAAAGCTGCTGGTGGATTTACCTTAGGTTCAGGAGGAAAAGGAGGCAGATTTGGAATTTGCGCAACTAATTCTGGCAGTGTTTGGTTCTCCAACTGCAGAGTTTGTACAGTTTGAGAAAGTGCGTCTACCCTTTGGGTAAGGGTGACAACATGGTTTGCAAGTTCCGCTGGGTTAATTTTAAGGTTCTGTTATTCTGTAACGGCTCTGGTGAACGGGAGTGAACCACAACTGCGGTTAGCAAGGATTTTAATGCACGTCTCTATGTGAGAATTCAGCATTGGACCCCAGGCATCACTCCAATCAAAACACAGGAGTTTTGGGGTTCTCTACATCATCTCTCTCTCATATAGAGGAATGTATTGAGCTACTAAGGCTGGACGTATTACAACGTGCGACCAAAGCGTAGCGTTTAAAAGTATACAATACACATGAAGATTTCAATGCACTTCTGAATGCAAGTGATTATCAGTACAGGACCCCAGGCATCACACCAATCAAGGAACAGGAGTTTGGGGGTTCTCTACATCATATCACTTCAACATAAAGAAATACATTAGGCCACAAAGGGAATAGGTATGAAATACCTTCAACCCTTAGCATAGAAAAGTTTAGGCGAACATGTTCAGTAACTTAGGGCATTGGCCCATAAACAAGTAATAACTTATGTCAAGCATGTAGTAAATAGGAATTGTGATAACAACTAATAGTTGCATAGGAGAGGCACTTATAGCTCAGCTAATTTGAGAGGGTATGTCCCTTTAAGATATTCTACAGCGGACAGCTGAAGACACAGTAAGTAATCCCAGGCAGCAAGTTAGTATTCAATAATGCAGATTTAAATACAGTTCTTGATAAGGGCAACACATTACGGCGCTGAAAGCGCCCGTTACACAGAATTACAAAATTGAAACCAGTCGATAGTGACTTTTGACTATGTTAAACAAAAATTAAACTGGATCATGATTAATGACAAACTTTCTTGTATTCTCAACAAAACCCAAACTTCTTTCACTAAGTTGTGGAACCTCTAGATTCGTTATTTTAAGGTGGACTAGCAAGGTCTTGGAGATGCTGCCCTTAAGGCCTCGTACACACGATAGGTTAAACCGATGAAAACGGTCTGATGGACCGTTTTCATTGGTCCAAACCGATCATGTGTGGGCGCCATAGGTTATTTAACCTTAGGTTAAAAAAAAGCAAACTTGCTTTAAAATGTAACCGATGGATTGCTAACCGATAGATCAAAACCGATCGTTAGTATGCAAAACCATCGGTTAAAAATCCACGCTTGCTCAGAATCAAGTCGACGCATGCTTGGAAGCATTGAACTTCGTTTTTTTTAGCACGTCGTTGTGTTTTACGTCACTGCGTTCTGACACGATCGTTTTTTTAACTGATGGTGTGTACGCACGACGGACCATCAGTCAGCTTCATCGGTTAACCTAGGACAACTGTCCTTCAGACCGTTTTCATCGGATGGACTGATCGTGTGTATGAGGCTTTACTCTTCTTCTCCCCTTTTTCCAAAATTGTCTTCACTTTTTCTTCTTATTGCTGTCTTTATTTCGCATACATACTGCATGCACTGTACTGTATGTTATGTGCCAACTTCATTGTGTCGCATCCTGCATGTTTGCATATCTTGTATGTAATTTTCAATATTATCTGTAATGTGCAGAATGCCATACATCTTTGGCAAATGATAGCTGTCTGTATTTCAATTAGGTATTGGCAGCTTAGTTATAACTCTAATTCCTAATACTGTGTTATGTAGCCTTGACATTTTATTATTACTAGGGTTGTCCCGATACCACTTTTTTAGGACTGAGTACAAGTACCGATACTTTTTTTCAAGTAGTCGCCGATACCGAATACCGATACTTTTTTTAAATGTGTCCCCAAATGCAGCCATGTCCCCCCACATATTGCAGCCATGTCCCCCCACAGATGCAGCCATGTCCCCCCACAGATGCAGCCATGTATCCCCCCATCCAGCCATGTCTCCCCCCCATCCAGCCATGTCTCTCCCCCATCCAGCCATGTCTCCCCCCCATCCAGCCATGTATCCCCCCCATCCAGCCATGTATCCCCCCCATCCAGCCATGTATCCCCCCATCCATTCATGTCTCCCCCCATCCAGCCATGTCTCCCTCCATCCAGCCATGTATCCCCCCATGCAGTCATGTATCCCCCCCATGCAGTCATGTATCCCCCCATGCAGCCATGTATCCCCCCATGCAGCCATGTATCCCCCCCATGCAGCCATGTCTCCCCCCCATCCAGCCATGTATCCCCCCATCCAGCCATGTATCCCCCCATCCAGCCATGTCTCCCCCCATCCAGCCATCGTCTCCCCCCCATCCAGCCATTTATCCCCCCATCCAGCCATGTCTCCCCCATGCAGCCATCGTCTCCCCCCATGCAGCCATGTCTCCCCCCATGCAGCCATCGTCTCCCCCCATCCAGCCATCGTCTCCCCCCATCCAGCCATCGTCTCCCCCCATCCAGCCATGTCTCCCCCCATCCAGCCATCGTCTCCCCCCATCCAGCCATCGTCTTCCCCTATCCAGCCATCGTCTCCCCCCATGCAGCCACCGTCTCCCCCCATGCAGTCATCTTCTCCACACATGCAGCCATTGTCTCCCCCCATGCAGCCATCGTCTCCCCCCATCCAGCCATCGTCTGCCCCCATCCAGCCATCGTCTCCCCCCATCCAGCCATGTCTCCCCCCATGCAGCCATTGTCTCCCCCCATCCAGCCATCGTCTCCCCCCATCCAGCCATCGTCTCCCCCCATCCAGCCATCGTCTCCCCCCATACAGCCATCGTCTCCCCCCATGCAGCCATCGTCTCACCCCATCCAGCCATGTTCCACTTACCTGCATCCCCGCTGCCGCCGACTGTGTAATACGCCGGGAACGTTACAGCTTTGAATCGCTGTAATGATTGGCCCCGCGCTGCGTATAGACACTCCCCCTTGCTCGGGATTGGACAGTTCACCCGAGCAAGGGGGAGTGTCTATGCGCAAATCATTACAGCGATTCAAAGCTGTAATGTTCCCCGGCCGTATTACACAGTCGGCGGTAGCGGGGAAGCGGCGTAACGGCGGCGGATTGCGGCGGTCGGCGGCGGCGGCGGCGGGGGGGGACGGCAAGTATTCTATTTGTGTATCGGGGCAGGGTATCGGCGTCTGAGTACCGCCGAAAAAACTCGGAATCGGTCCCGATACCGATACTAGTATCGGTATCGGGACAACCCTAATTATTACGATACAGTATTACAATTAGATGACTACTTGTTACATGGCCCCTTTTGAGGCCAGTTGTTCTGATGAAAACGTAATAAAACCTAATAAAAAAAATCTAAAATTGAAATTCCCCTTTATTCTTTGTTATTCAACATCTGAAGGCTTAGCAATAAGTCATCCATAATACTATCTTAAATTATATATTTAGTAAGAGCAATATTTATAATATATAATGCTATATTTTTATGTATTCATAGTAAGAATGAGTAATTGTTTAAAAATAATTTTAAACTGTGTTTTTAATGTTAAGACTGTTAGGAGTTACTTCTGTGCGCAGAAGAGAAAAGACGTGGGACTAAAACTTCATGTGAACAGTGTTTTAGGAGAGTAAAAGGGACATGTAGGTAGTTTTTTTTTTTTTTTTTTAATGGTAGCTTTTAGTTCAAGTGGTTGTAAAGGCACAAGGGGCCAGATTCACAGCAGAAATACGCCAGCGTATCTACTGATACTCCGGCGTATTTTCAAATTTGCCGCGTCGTATCTTGATTTGGAATCCTCAAACCAAGATACGACGGCTTTTGGCATAGATCCGACAGGCGTACGGCTTTGTACGCCTTCGGATCGTAGGTGTAATTCTCCGGCGGCCGCTGGGTGGAGTTTGCGTCGTTTTCCTGCGTCGGGTATGCAAATTAGCTGTTTACGGCGATCTACGAAGGTACGCGCGTTCGTTGCATTCTCTTACATCGTCGCTAGTCGGCTTTTCCAGTTGTAAAGTTACGAGTGCTATTTAGATGGTGTAAAATTAGACCATCCATGTTAAAGTATGGCCGTCGTTCCCGCGTTGAATTTTTAATTTTTATATTTTTTTGCGTAAGACGTCCGGGAATACGAAAGAACGTAACGCACGTCGCCGTTCAAAAAACACGTCGGGGCGCCGTAATTTCGCGCAAAGCACGGTGGGAAATTTTCACACGGAGCATGCGCAGAACGTTCGGCGCGGGAGCGCGCCTAATTTAAATGACACACGCCCCATTTGAATTAGGCAGGCTTGCGCCGGACAGATTTACGTTACACCGCCGCAAGTTTACAGGCAAGTGCTTTGTGAATCAAGCACTTGCGCTGAAAAGTTGCGGCGGTGTAACGTGAATGAGTTACGTTACGCCGCAGCGCAGGTACATGAATCTGGCCCAAGGTTTTTTACCTTCGTGCACTCTATACACTCTGTGTGTGGACACTTCAATACAGAGAAGAAATAACAAAATAAAGGAAAATAAATATAGTAAAGCCCCCCATAGAGAGTGGGGGAAACAATTTGGTTCAAGGGGTTAAGGTTACTCTAGGAGTAAAGAACCGGTGCACGGCCGAAATGACTAAGGAAAAGTGGTACAGAGGTCAGGGGTCAGTGCCGCTTGGGTCATTAATTTCCAAAGAGTAATACATCCAGCTGGACCAAATATCCTTGAATTTCTCTAGGTCGTTTTTAACAGTATAGACCCAGCGCTCTGCCTCCATCACTCTGTCCACTTCCTTTTTGCCGTCTTGCAAAGTTGGACATGTAGGTTGCTTCCAAAATTTGGGTAAAAGGCTCTTGATGGCGTTTAAGAGATGTGGGGTGACACTATGCTTATAGAACTTAAAAGAAAAAGGGATGGCCTGAAACAAATAGTAAAGGGGAGTAAATTGAATAGGTTAAAGCGGTTGTAAACCGCATAAACTTTTTTTTTTTTCCCCCAAACCTGCAATGCAAAAGGCATAATAGGCTAGTATGCATCGCATACTAGCCTATTATGAAATACTTACCTCGGAACGAGGTGTGTACCACTTACCTGGTCCACGCCGAGCAGGATGTCATCTTGCTCCGGCGTGTCTTCCGGGTATCGCCGCTCCAGCGCTGTGATTGGCTGGAGCGGCGATGACGTCACTCCCGCGCGTGCGCGCGGGAGATTTAAAATCGGCAGGGTCCGGCGATGCCGGTCCTTCAGCCGTGGAGTCCCCCCTGCGCATGCGCCGCCCGCATTGCGGGGGTAATATCTCCTAAAC
The DNA here is from genome assembly GCF_905171775.1 of Rana temporaria. Taxonomy (NCBI): domain Eukaryota; kingdom Metazoa; phylum Chordata; class Amphibia; order Anura; family Ranidae; genus Rana; species Rana temporaria. Next base: position 449,238,322 of record NC_053489.1, on the reverse strand, counting down.
CGTGCAGGTTTAGGAGATATTCTCCTTACCTACAGGTAAGCCTTGTTGTAGGCTTACCTGTAGGTAAAAGTCCAAATAGTGGGTTTACAACCACTTTAAGTGTCATTTTTTGGATTCAAGGCAAGACTTCTGACCAAAATGTTGGGATCTTGTGACAAGGTCGCCACAGGTGCATAAAGGTGCCAACAATTGCGGTCTGTGTTAGGGAAGTTTCTAGCTAACCGCAAAGGTGTTTTATACCAGCAGGACACAAATTTGTAACTTGATTCCTGAGTCTTAGGCCGCGTACACATGGTCGGTCCAAACCAATGAAAACGGACTGAAGGACCTTTTCATCGGTCCAAACCGATTGTGTGTGGGCCCCATCGTTCTGTTAGGCCCCTTTCACATTGAACTTGTAGCCGTGGTGGCGGTATATCGCCGCTAAAAATAGCAGCGCTATACCGCCAAGATTGCCGCGGGAATCGGCCGCTAGCGGTGCGGTATTAACCCCCGCTAGCGGCCGATAAAGGGTTAATACCGCCCGCAATGCGCCTATAGAGGCGCATTGCGGGCGGTATTGCTGCGGTTTCCCATTGTTTTCAATGGGAAGGAGCGGTATACACACTGCTCCTCTCACCGCTCCAAAGATGCTGCTGACAGGAGATCGCCTCAGTGTGAATGCCATCCGGCTTTCACATTGAGGTAGCTGGGCAGGAGGTTTTCAGGCGGTATAGCAGCGCTATTTTTAGCGCTGTACCGCCTGAAAAACTCCTCAATGTGAAAGGGGCCTTATCCTTCGGTCAAAAATTTTAGAACTTGCTTTAAAATTGAACCGATGGACGCCTAAACCGATAGGCAAAAACTGATGGTTAGTATGCAAAAGCATCGGTTAAAAACCTGCGCATGCTCAGAATCAAGTCGACGCATGCTTGGAAGCATTGAACTTCATTTTTCTCTGCAGGTCGTTGTGTTTTACGTCACCGCGTTGGACTCGATCGCTATTTTAACTGATGGTGTGTAGGCACATCAGTCAGCTTCATCGGTTAACCGTTAACCGTTCTCATCGGATGGACCGACCATGTGTACGCGGCCTTAGAGCTAATCAAGGAGACATGAGATAGTTTTCTGAACCTAGTGGGGTGTAAATTCCAGTCCCAGCTCTGTTTCCCATTCTCGTATGAAATCATTTTTGTTGATGGCCATTTTTGACTGGTGGTATGATTAGTTCTGATAGAGTGCACCGTTTGCTAAGAATCACTACATTTTTAGTGATGAATCCTCCAAAATATTCTCTTCTCAGGCATCATTTCTACAACACAATTGCAGATGATAAGGCTGAAGGGGGTCAACCAGAGCAATACAATGATTTATATGAACCAACATAACTATTACAAAATGTATAAATAGTTATACTATGTTTCTCTCCCTCAAGGACTTCTTGTTTGGTATGTAGCCAAAGAAAATGTTAAATAGTAGAATTGACGATAAATGAGAAAGGAGCAAGGTCTCTGACTGGAAAATACAGACACACACACACACATATATATATATATATAATATTATATATATATTCAAATTTTTGACTTAGTGCTTAAAGACCCCTTGTTCACCTTTTTATTTATTTTTCTAAATTTCAGCTCCCCTATGTACCAATATAGCATTCATGTACCTTTTTTGCAAAAATATCAATGCTTTCCATAAAATTTGCAGACACTTACCTTACTGTCCTCCATCCATGTTTCCAAACATATCTATTGCTTCTGTCTTACTTCCTTACAGACATGACAAAGGAAGGAGTTGACCAGCTGATCTCATTAGCACACACCCTGCATTGTCTACTTTCCCACTCCCAGCTGCACGTTTTTTAAAAAGACATGCAATTAATCAGTGATCACTCTTCTCACTAAATACACAATATACAATCAGATTGCATAATGTATGGCCATCTCTCTACAAGTACATAGGAGGGAGTGGACAGAAACACTCAGCTGTCAAGCTTCGTTCACAACTCTGTATAGTCGGAACTCGCATTCCCACATGCGTCTTTATTTTTTTAGTGAGGGGGGGGTGTTTTAGAGCATTTTCACTCATCACACGTAGGACAGCCCATCCACTCAGAAATCACCCCAAAGAAGCTTCAGAACTTTTTTTTTAGAGTGGAGCCTGGTGTAATTTTTACTGGGATTTCTGATACATCGCATTTCTGAAATGCAAAGAAACGCACAATTTCCTCTTCAGGACCCATTCACATCTAGCCATTTTGTGGCTAGTTTTTCCTTTGACACACATAGGGCAGCCTGTTGATTTCAATGGGCTGTGCTATATGTGGCTTATGGGACATTTTGGCGTTTTGTGGGTTGCCTGTTTTTTACTGTGCATTTTGCAGCATTTGCCATTTGTTTTTCACATGGCAAAATGTGTGTTTGCTTCTGTGTTTGGTGTGCCGTTAACAATTAATGGCACTGAAAGCGCAACTAGTAATTTTAGGTGTATAAATGTGGCCATACACTATACAATATGATTATACAATCTCCTAAATTTATATAATAGGAGGAATTATATCTATATCTATCTATCCAATCACTATATATCCAATCAGGCAGGCTATTGCACTACATAACTGATGGCAGATCTAAAGGAGATTGTACAATCAGATTTTATAGTGTATGGCCATGTTATACACCTAAAATTACTAGTTGCCCTTTTAGTGCCATTAATTGTTAACGGCACACCAAACACAGAAGAAAACAAACATTTTGCCACGTGAAAAAACGAGGGACAAATGATGAAAAATGCACAGTAAAGAACACGCAACCCACAAAAGGCCAAAATGTCTCATAAGCCACATATAGCACAACCAATTGAAATCAACCCTAGGCCCTAGGCATGTCAAAGGAAAAACGAGCCATGAAACCTTTGCTCCCACTATGCTAGATGTGAATGGGTCTTGAAAGTGAAATGTGTGCGTTTACACAAAAGCAATGAGGCTCCATTCACATCTGTGTGTTTCCTTGCATTTCAAAAAAACGCGGCACCAAAAGTTTGCAGTAAAAATCTCCACTCCCAAAAAAGTTCTGAAGCTTTTTTGGGACGATTGCTGTGTGTATGGCAGCCCATTCAGATGGAGGGGCTGCCCTATGTGTGATGAGTGAAAATGCTCCAAAAAAAAAAAATTGCATGTGGGAATGCAAGTTTCTGCTATGCAGAGTTGTGAACGGAGCTTGAGAGCTGGGTGATTCTGTCCACTCCCTCCTACGTTCTTGTAGAAAGATGGCCATACACTATGCAATCTGGTTGTGTATTTAGTGAGAAGGGTGCTCACTGATTGATTGCATTTCATTGGGAGGTTGGCTAATGAAGTCAGCTGGTCAACTCCTTCCTGTGTCATGACCTAAAGTCTGTAAGGAAGTAGGACAGAAGCAATAGATACTTTGGAAACATGGATGGAGGACAGTAAGGTAAGTGTCTGTAAATTTTATGGAAAACTTTGATTTTTTTTCAATAAAAGTACATGAATTCTATATTGGTACATAGGGAGCTGAAATTCAGAAAGTCTTATTTAATATTTTACCCGTCATTAACCTCTTGACCACTAGGCACTTAAACCCCCTTCCTAACCAGATAAAGTTTCAGCTTTCGGTGCTCTCACAATTTGAATGACAATTACTGTCCTTTTTTTTTTACACAAATAGAGCTTTCTTTCAGTGGTATTTAATCACCGTTGCGTTTTTTATTTTTTGCGCTATAAAAGAAAAAATCCTGAAAATTCTGAAAAAAATAATAATTTTTCTTGTTTCTGTTATAAAATTTAGCAAATTAGTATTTTTTCTTCATACATTTTGGCCAAAATGTATACTGCTACATATCTTTGGTAAAAATAAGTACAAATTGGTGTATATTATTTGGGCTTTGTGAAAGTTATAGAGTCCACAAGCTATAGTGCCAATCTCTGAAAATTGATCACACCTGAAGTACTGACGGCCTATCTCATTTCTTGAGACCCTAACATGCCAGAAAAGTACAAATACCCCCCAAATGACCCCTTTTTGGAAAGAAGACATTCCAATGTATTTAGAAAGAGGCATGGTGAGTTTTTTGAAGTTGTAATTTCTTTCCCACAATTCTTTGCAAAATCAAGATTTTTTTTTCTTTTTTTTTATTCACCAAATTTTTATATTAGCAGGTTATTTCTCACACACAGCATATGCATAGTAAATTAAACCCCAAAACACATTCTGCTATTCCTCCCGAGTATGGCGATACCACATGTGAGAGACTTTTACACAGGGTGGCCACATACAGAGGCCCAACATGCAGGGAGCGCCTTCAGGCGTTCTGGAGCACCCAGGCCAATTCTGACATTTCTCTCCTACATGTAAAAATCATCATTTATTTGCTAGAAAATTACATAGAACCCCAAAACATTACCAACTACGTAACTACGTAAAGGAGCAGAAAGCATTAGTTACCATGGGCAAAAAAAATTCTAGATTTTATTAATCATCTCAATTTTATTTTTGTAGTCTATCATTATTACCTTATTTATTTTACTGACAGAGCACTGTAATGATCTGATGACATCTGGGCCATAGATGGGGTATAAATCCAGAGTTTAAAGGGTGACATCTGAGGCATATAGATAAATATCATGATTTCTTCTGGCCAAGATAGTGGTTACATTTTGGCAGCTTCTGTTAGCAATACAAACAATAATTTTATTTGTCAATCCAAAATAATCTTGCTTGAGAAATTTCCTTTCATGTTGAGTTCTGCCTGTCTGCTGCCCACCTTTTTCCACAACTTCCTTGTTTCCCTGCATGCTTTCCAGCTTCTCCTCTTCTGTTTACTTAAAATTTCTAAGGACTATATATCCCATGGTACCGTTCTGCCTGCAAGCAGTTATTCCTGTGTGGACTCCTCCTCCTAAAAATCCTCCTCATCTCTGTAGTTCAGAAGGCAGGCAATTCTGTGACACAGCAGTGCCTACTCACAAGGTATAATGAATACAGAGTCACAGAAATCAAAGAAATAAATGTTTGGGGATCTTCAGAAAGTAATTGTTTAGATTAAGAGGAGTAGGCTATAATTTGTTTTTTAAATACGTGAAAATGAATATACGGTTTTGCATTTTGACCACAGATACAGTATGTATAATAGGGAGAGGCCCACTGCACTTGATAACAACCTGAACTTTGGGATTATGGACATCTTTACATGCTATTATGGTTTAACCGCTTGACGCCAAATCACATACCTGTATGTCATTGGCTTCAAGTGGTTGTACTGGAGAGATGCCTGCAGCCGTTTTTTAGAGCTACCGGTCGGCTTTCTTGTGATAACAACTGATGTAGCTAAATCGCCACACGATTTTTTTTACAAGTAGTGGGAGATATTGCCGTCATTTTGTCACAATTTTAAAGCATGACATGTTAGGTATCTATTTACTCTTGTGACATCATCTTTCACTTTATGCAAAAAAATTAGGCTAACTTTACTTTTATTTATTTTTTATTCATTGAAGTGTATTTTTTCGAACAAAATTGCATTTGAAAGACCGCTGCACATATACAGTGTGACATAAATGTCAGAAAAAGGCCTGGTCTTCAAGTGGTTAAAAAAGTTGCTTTTAGTTCAGTGTTTGGTAATAGTTAATAAGAAAATGAAGTGACAGCTCAACAGAGGTATACAAATATAAGCTGGTATGATCAGCTGCAAATCAATCCCCTACATTTAAATACAACAATACATCTTTGAGCGGTTGTGTTTACTTTAACAGGGGAATAGTGTAGAAAATTTGTCTAGCCATGTCCATATGTATGCATATTTTTCTGATGCATTTTTGTGTAGGATACTCACTCTGCAAATATTTGCCTACCCTTGTAAACCTAGTGAAATATGGAAGAAAAGGATTTGCATTTGATAGCCAAAATTTTCCAGATGCAGCTGAAAAAAGCAATTTTTAATTTCTAAGAAAATGCTGGGATTCCCCTGAAATATACTAAGCAGAGGCTCGCAATAGTATTTATTTCAAGATTGCTGTTTGTTCTGTTTTTCCTTGAGATAACACTCATTTGCACATTGTGGTGCTCTGCTGCAAAATTAAATAGGTATGCAGTGTAGTGCTAAAATAGCTACAGATGGCTTTAGTTTTGATTTGTTTCAAACTAAATTTAGCACGTGGAAGGAACACAAAGTCCTGCCACCCCAGGCCATTTTTAAGTAAATTCATGACACCTTTTACGAAGCAACAAGATCCCACCTAGAAACCAGCAGAAAACATTTCCTATGTTTTATCATTCCCATAGAATCAGGAGGCTGTATCGTGTAAGCCACTGTTAGAAAGAGATAACTTAAAATTCAGACTTTTACAAGGCCTAAACTGTTTACACCTTGTAAAAGTAGACCCTTCTATCCCGCGTCGCTGTCTTTTTTTTTCAAATTTTCTTTTTTCCCGCCGCAACTCGTATTTTTTTTTTTACGCCCGTCGCGATTCTCAAAACCGGGCGCAACGTAAAACCGCGCAAAGCACGTCAGGAAAATGACGTCGGGAGCATGCGCAGTACGTCCGGCGCGGGAGCGCGCCTAATTTAAATGGGACTCGCCCCATTAAATTAGGAACGCCTTGCGCCGGCCGGATTTAAGTTACACCGCTCAAAATTTCTAGGTAAGTCCTTTCGTGGATCGGGCACTTAGTTAGAGATTTTGCGGCGGTGTAACTTAAATGGAAAAAGTTACGTTGCGCCGGGTTTTTGAGGATTAGGCCCTCAGTTACTAACTGACTCAAAAACTATAGCCCTTTAATATCTAGACTCACGCTCCCAACAATAGAGTCCTGAGTGTTGATGCGGGTCCCATAAACCACCAACAGGACCAATCCCTTGAGCAGGGCCGCCATCAGGGCAGTACACCTGTAAGGGGCCCGGAGGTCCCCAGGGGCCCGGATGGCATCCCCCTTTAAAAAAAAAACTCCCCCTTTTTTTATAAAAAGAAATATATATTTTTTAATATATTTTTATTTTATTTTTTATTAAAGGGCCAATTTTTTTTTGTTTAGGGGTACGGGAGTCCCCAGGGGCCCGGAGATCCCCAGGGCCCCGGATGACAACCCCCCTTTTTTAATAAAAAAAATATTTTTTTATTTCTTATATATATATATATATATATATATATATATATATATATATATATATATATATATATATATATATATATATATATATATATATATATATATATTATATGTATTATATTTATTATTATTAAAGGGCCCAGAGGTCCCCAGGGCCCTGGATGGCAACACCCCTTTTTTTTATTAAACAATTTAATGTTTTTTATATTATTTTTTTTCTTTTTATTTCTTTTTGATATATATATATATATATATATATATATATATATATATATATATATATATTTTTTTTATTAAAGGGATCACAGGTCCACAGGGCCCCATGTGGCAAACCACCTTTTTTTATATATAAATGTTTATTTTTTTCTTTTTATTTATATTTTTTTCTTTATTTCTTCTCAATTCGCGGCATGCCCCCCCCCCCCCGCTTCTCAATTTCAGGCGGCAGCACTTCCCCACGGTTCTCTGCTCCAGGGGGCCTGAAGCTGTGTAAGGGGCCCCATAATTCCTGATGGCGGCCCTGTCCTTGAGGGATGTAGTCTTTTAGAAAGAAGAGAACCATATGTCTTTCGCTAGCTCTGTGTTGGTGCACTTGGTGTCCTGTTGGCGAAGTGAACAAGGTGTACAGTGGGGCAAAAAAGTAATTAGTCAGCCATCAATTGTGCAAGTTCTTCCACTTAAAAAGATGAGAGAGGCCTGTAATTGTCATCATATGTATATCCCAACTATGAGAGACAAAATGTGGAAACAAATCCAGACAATCACATTGTCTGATTTGGAAAGAATTTATTTGCAAATATGATGGAAAATAAGTATTTGGTCACCTACAAACAAGCAAGATTTCTGGCTTTCACAGACCTGTATTCTCTTCTTCTTCTTTAAGAGGCTCCTCTGTCCTCCACTCATTATCTGTATTAATGGTACATGTTTGAACTTGTTATCAGTATAAAAGACACCTGTCCACAACCTCAAACAGTCACACTCCAAACTCCACTATGGTGAAGACCAAAGAGCTGTCAAAGGACACCAGAAACAAAATTGTAGACCTGCACCAGGCTGGGAATACTGAATCAACTGTGGGAGCAATAATTAGAAAATGGAAGACATACAAGACCACTGATAATCTCCCTCGATCTGGGGCTCCACGCAAGAGCTCACCCCGTGGGGTCAAAATAATCACAAGAACGGTGAGCAAAAATCCCAGAACCACACGGGAGGACCTAGTGAATGACCTGCAGAGAGCTGGGACCAACGTAACAAAGGCTACCATCAGTAACACGCTACGCCGCCAGGGACTCAGATACTGCAGTGCCAGACCTGTCACCCTGCTTAAGCCAGTACATGTCTGGGCCCATCTGAGGTTTTCTAGAGAGCATTTGGACGATCCAGAAGAGGATTGGGAGAATGTCTTATGGTCAGAAGAAACCAAAGTAGAACTGTTTGGTAGAAACACAACTCATCGTGTTTGGAGGAGAGAGAATGCTGAGTTGCAACCAAAGAACACCATACCTACTGTGAAGCATGGGAATGGCAACATCATGCTTTGGGGCTGTTTCTCTGCGAAGGGAACAGGAAGACTGATCTGTGTACATGAAAGAATGAATGGGGCCGTGTGAGATTTTGAGTGCAAACCTCCTCTCATCAGCAAGGGCATTGAAGAGGAAACGTGGCTGGGTCTTTCAATGACAATGATCCCAAACACACCGCCCGGGTAACGAAGGAGTGGATTCGTAAGAAGCATTTAAAGGTCCTGGAGTGGCCTAGCCAGACTCCAGATCTCAACCCAATAGAAAACCCTTGGAGTTGAATGTTCGTGTTGCCCAGCGACAGCCCCAAACTTCACTGCTCTAGAGGAGATCTGCATGGAGGAATGGGCCAACATACCAGCAACAGTGTGTGACAACCTTGTGAAGACTTACAGAAAACGTTTGACCTCTGTCATTGCCAACAAAGGATATATAACAAAGTATTGAGTTGAACTTTTGATATTAACCAAATACTTATTTTCCACCATAATTTGCAAATAAATTCTTTCCAAATCAGACAGTGTGATTGTCTGAATTTGTTTACACATTTTGTCTCTCATAGTTGAGGTATACCTATGATAACAATTACAGGCCTCTCTCATCTTTTTAAGTGGGAGAACGTGCAACGTTGGCTGCACTGATGGGCACTGATAGGTGGCACTGATGGGAAATGATATGCAGCACTGAAGGGCACCGATAGGCAACACTGATGGGCACTGATTGGCATCACTGGTGGGTACAGGTTGTCATTGATAGGCACACAGCCGATTACATGGTAAAGAGCCACTGTCAGCGGCTCTTTACCCATATCGGTAATGCGCTGTGTCCTACGGACACAGATAACCACTGATCGCTGCTCCATGCTCCCCAAAGGCATGAATGACAGGATGTCATATGACATCCTCCTAGAACTAGTGCGGTCCTACCTGGCTGTCATTTGACTATACAGCGGGCGGGAACCAGTTAAAATGGTGTCCAGGTTGACTTTAGCTAGACATACAAAGCAGAATTCTGGGCAGAAATCCAAAACCAAACAATGAATGCAGTAATATATTTATTATTATCTGTTCACTTTTAATGCAACAAGTTTAAATATATATTTTTTCTATTCATCCCTTTGTAATCTGCTAAATCTGCAGGAGCACTCAGACTGGGAGGGGTAGCACTTGGGCCAGTAATGTGGACTGCATCATCTATTCCAGCTATTTATGAAAAATCTGATTACTATTCTTATGATACAGGATTTATATAGTGCCAACAGTTTGTACAGCAAGGGAGGGAGAGAGTACCACTACAATACAGTTTAAAGCAAGAGGGTAAGGAGGGCTCTGTTAAAAAGTGTGGGCAATTGATACAAAAGGTAATAACTAAGAGGTAAGTAAAGTTCAGTTTTTAGTAAGTAAGAAAGTAAAAGTTCAGTTTTTAGGTAGCGGTGGGATAGGTTTTCCAGGAGAGATCTGCTTTCAAGGATTGCCTAAAGGAGTATAGATTTGGGTAGGGAGCTCCAGAGAAGAAGAGAGGTTCTGCAGAAGTTCTGGAGGCGAGCATGAGAAGAGGTGACAAAAGAGTTAGGCCCCGTACACACGACCGAGTTTCTCGGCAGAATTCAGCCAGAAACTCGATCAGAGCCGTATTCTGCCGAGAAACCCGGTCGTGTGTACACTTTTGGCGAGCCAAATAGAGAACATGTTCTCTATTTCCTCGTTAGTCAATGGGGAAACTTGGCTCGCCGAGATCCTCGGCGGCTTCACAAGGAACTCGACGAGCAAAACGATGTGTTTTGCCCGTCGAGTTTCTCGGACGTGTGTACGGGGCCTTAGAGAGCTGGAGGTTTTGGAAGGAACACAGAAAACGGTTTTGATACAAGATTGAGACACGTTTGGTGATGTAGCTTGTGGCAGAAAGGTGGATGGCATTGTAAGGGTCCTTTCACACTAGCGGACCGTTCGTCTGCTCATTTCGTTAACGTACTTGTAATGAATCCCTATGGGATCACGTCCGTTAGCGGATGGAGCATCCGCTAGCGTCCGTGTCAGTCGGGATCCGCTTTTCCGAACGGAAGAAACCCTATTTTTCTTCCGTTCGGCGGAACGGATCGGATGCAGATGGACAGGCGGTCCGTCTGCAGCCGATCCCCCATAGGGGAGAGCGGAGCAGAGACAGGGCGGTCTCTGCACAGTGTGCGGGGACCGCCCTATCCGCCGACAGTTCAGCGGGGATCCCCGCTGAGCTTTGGCGGACACACGGAGCAGATCCAGAAATGGTCCGCTCCGTGTGAAAGAGCCCTAAGTATGCAGCAGTCTTAATAGATTTAAGGGGGATAGTTTGTATAAACGTAAGCCAAAGAATATGTGGAAATAGGAAGAGATAGCCTGGTCACTGAACACCTTGTCTGGCCTGAGTGGTTAGCAAGGTCACGCCTGGATGAATCGAGCTGAAGCTGCTTTTAAGGCTGCTTTTACCTGCTAACCACTTGGGTCGGGTGAGGTGTGCAGCATTAGGGCTATCTCTTTCAAGGGATATTTTGAAACACATGTTTGAAGAAGACTGTTTTTAAATAACATCTAGTAACATGCTCTCAATAAATATTTGCTATCAAAGCAGAGCAGACCTTGCAGGCCATTTGTGAAATGTATACAAAACTCTGCAAATTATTTCCCTCTGCAGAGCTATAAACTCACTCTGTATATAAGGTGTGTTGCAAAGTGTGAAACATAACAGCAAGACCAGTGCCGAGGGTCATTGTAATGGACAAATTATGTTCATTATTATAGTATACAATTTAAGTATACAATTTAAATGTTTTCTGTGTTTTTTTTCCTGCCATACTTGATGCCCAGTCCTAGATGTACTATTCATGGACATTCATCGTTCATGCTAGTCCTGACAGGCTGGGAGGAACACATTTTAGCACCAAAAATGTCAGCCCTAAATGGCACTCTTGCTGCAACAAATGATTTCATCTGATAAAAAGCAAAGACCTTTGGTATGTGAGGTTTGCACATTTTTGTCAGAAAACGAATGTAGAAAAATGCAGTAGAAATACCCACAGCAATCAGTTGTTTGTGGTAACATGTAGACGCTCAATGGACAATGGAGGGATTTAAAGCAACAACCAACCCCTATGCATTTTTGTGCTTTTTTTAAGTAGTCTTTTTCTTTTGCAGATACAGTGCACAAGTAAACATTCCACACAGATGCATTGTCTGCTACAGATGTGCTATAAGTTATTACCGAACCTGACTTAAAGTGGTTGTAAACACAGAAGGTTTTTTATCTTAATACATTCTATACATTAAGATAAAAAGCCTTCTGTGTGCAACAGCCCCCCTCGCCCCCCCCCCCCTTATACTTACCTGAGCCCCATCTCTATCCAGCGATGGGCACGAGTGCCTCGGCCATCTGAGACTATCCCTCCTGATTGGCTGAGACACAGCAGCGGCACCATTTGCTCCCGCTGTCGTCAATAAAAGTCAGTTAGCTAATCATATATATAGCCAATACATCCAGTACATTTGCTCTGATCTACATTATATATCAGATCTAAAAGATGCACACTTAGTGGTAAATTATAAAAGAGGTATTTGGGTTTATACTATGATATATAAAAAATATTGTGCTGAGGCCTCATACACACGATAGGTTAAGAGGACAACGGTCTGACGGACCTTTTTCATCGGTCAAAACCGATCGTGTGTGAGCCCCATAGGTTATTAAACTTGCTTTAAAATTTAACCGATGGATTGCTAACCGATAGGTCAAAACCGATCGTTAGTATGCAAAACCATCGGTTAAAAACCCGCGCATGCTCAGAATCAAGTCGACGCATGCTTGGAAGCATTGAACTTCGTTTTTTTTTTTTTTTAGCACGTCGTTGTGTTTTATGTCACCGCATTCTTACACGATCGGTTATTTAACCTATGGTGTGTGGGCGTGATGGACCATCAGTCAGCTTCATCCGTTAACCTAAGACAACGGTCCTTCAGACCGTTGTCCTCTGGTTAACCTATCGTGTGTACGAGGCCTAAGTAGACAGCAGCCAGCACAGCAGTTGACAAAATGCAAACAAACAAATATAGATAATGTGCAGCGCTAATGAGAGAAAAAACCTGTACGGCTACAGGGTCAAATATAGAGCCTGTGGCAGCTGTACTAAAAATAATTATGAGTGTATATGATATAATACATATAGTGAAACATAATTCATATAAAATTTGATCAGTACAATAAATGTGTCCATAAAGTGTCCATAAAGTTATTAGGAGCAAACAATTAGTCCATAGAGTGAAAAAATAAAAACAGAGTGAATATATAAATGTTGAAGTTGGATCAAACAAGGAGATATGGTCCTTATGGCATCATTACAGTGGAGTGAGAAATGTTAAAGAAAGCCACCACCAATAGTAGGAAGGCTTACCGGAACAAATGGACTCAGCTGAGCATATGCTCAATGAGTCTTCAAGGCTTGTCATGTATGCACACTGATGTATGAAACATCAACGCCTGTGCTTCTGACCAAAATGGATAATGATCCCTCTGTCCCAAGGATGTCTCGAAACCCGGAAAATAAATGGAAATTTATTAAACACTCACACTTTAGAGTAAAAACAAGCGCTAGTAGGAGTATCAATGTAAACAATGCAATGGCATCAGCAGGGCTCGTTAAGTTAGTAAACCCCTGTTTTTAACACAGACTATTGGACAGGTTAATTCGGTTGGTAAGCAGACTGGTTGGTGAGTTGAGCTGGGAATGTCCTCTGGTCTTGTCGTTCATGCGTTTTGCTCTTCAATGTGCTCCTTACTGTGAAGGTCAGTTATAGGTGGGGGCAGGGGTCATCTCTTTGTTACTGGTGTAAATTTGGTTAGGGGACACACTGGGCACTGGGCATCTTTGCTGCCATTGTACTATGTGCTGGGTGTCCAATGTGCCCCTGTGCCTTTAGGGAGGACTGGGCTACCTCCAGGCCCACCTGCCCCCTATCTATCCATTAGATTGCATGTGCTTCCACTGTGGAGACTCTCATAAATTCAGTAGTGTTAGGACTGCAGCTTACGCATGCGTTTGCACATGTGTGCTAACTAAACCCCTTGTTTTAACGCAGACTGTTGGACAGATTAATCCAGTTGGTAAGCAGACTGATTGGTGAGTTGAGCTGGGAATTTCCTCTGGGTTTGTCTTTAATGTGTTTGCCCTTCCATATGCTCCTTGCTGTGAAGGCCAGTTATAGGTGGGGCAGGGGCCATCTCTTTGTTACTGCGATGCATACTAGCCCATTATGCCATTATCTTGCAGGTTTTTTTTTGTTTTTAGTCTGTGGATTACTAACACTTTAAAGCTTGATAAAAAAAATCAGCATCTTTACATGGCAAGAACGAGTAATGGTTTGTATGAATATTAAAAACCTGTCTGATGCTAACAAAATACCATTGACACAGGCTCTAAAGCAACTCACACATATAAACTTTGAAGTTTAATCATATGGGCTAATATTTTCTTTTTCCAGTGCCACCTTTGTATTTGCTGCTTTCTGGTTCAGTATTTCTATGTGAGAATCTTAGTGCCCATTCACACCCCTGTACTCTGGTAATGTACAGGTAACGCAATTCACATTACACGTTAGTGTGTTAGGTTACCATTCATGTGGTGCCTCAGAAAACATGGTGCAGATCTGATTTTTTTTTGTGCATTGGCAGCCAAAGGAAATACAATTGGTTGTCTTTTTGCACGTTATGTTAGTTAATGCACCATAAAATCTGAATTGGCCCTTAAATAAATTATCGCTTTCAAAAAAAATTTGGGTAGATTTTAAATCAAGTCATTTTTTTACGTGCCAAAAGACTGAATGAAAAAAAAATCCTTTTGCCTTACACTACAATCCCATTTATTGTGTTCATAATATTTCAACACACCTGATTGTTCCACTTTCAATTGTGTTTAAAAAATGGTCTGAAAAGAGTTGAAAAATGCCTAAACAGTCTTATATTCTTAACAGATCGGATTTGAAAACTGATAACTTTGTAAAACCTAAACTGTAATTTCAGAATAAAGTGACATAGTCAAAAACAAAAAGTGCAATGACAGCAAAGATAAAAGAGAAGTAGAATCAATAGATAAGACTTCAGTCACAAACTGTTACTTTTCCCTATTTTACAGGTTTGATTATCTGGTTTAAAATCTGTCTATAAAGGAATTTGTAGGCTTACATTGTTACGTTCTTTTTAAAAAAAATGCCAGTGGCCCAGTTGTCATGGTGATTTAATGGCTTCTGGGGGAACTTTACTAAGGACGAGACACTATAGGCCTTTATTGTCTGCACAATAAACCTTTACTGAATAATAACCGCACTGACAATTATAGGCTGCATGCTGGTCAGACTCATGCAAAAGGGCATCAAACAAACAATTGTAACCCATATACGGTATACAAAACTGATTTTAGTCAAATAAAATGCCCCTCTCCCTTCCACTAATGCCCTAATTAACATACCTGAGGCTGCTCTCACATGACACCACTTGAATCTTCTCCTCTTCTGTTTACTTCATGGAAGGGTCCTTCTTCAGGTTAAACACCCGTCACTGCCTGTGAGACCTGGACACTTCCTATGGAATGTCTACTGGTAGGGTCCTCTCAGGAAAGAGAAGAAGATGACATCATCACAGGGGATTGGCAGGGGACCAGTGGTCTCAGAGCGCCATTGCAGCACTGGCATACTGGAAAAGGTGGCAATGAGAAACTTGGACTTAGATGAGGGGAGAAAAACACTACCAGAATGGGTTGGGGGATGAAAAATAATTAAATAAATAACTACGTCTTTTTTCGACTACTGTGCATCACTCATTACAATATGTAACTTTACCCACTTGTCATCTAAGTGACATCTTTTTCATGCGACAGTTCTTAGAATATTTTTAATAACACACAGAACATAACACCATAATTAAACCATATAATTGTGGGGCTGAACCTGTAAATACAGAAATATTTTATGTCCTTTCGGCAACTTTGAAGGAAACTTGTATCTTAAGAACATGACCACAACTGCAGCTGTAAAAGTTTAACTGTGAAGTGAAGCACAGAAACATGACTAATTTCTACCTCACGCCTGAGGTGTTTAAATTGTAGCAACATCAAGAATGTTGTTAATTTGCAGATGATGCCTGAGCCTGCCTTGAGATAAGCTGCATCAGGGGGTCACTCTTCAAGAATATGAAACCCATCACTGTGGCTCTGGTCACATTGTAAGCTTTAATGCTTTTTTAAGGTGCATTTGAATGTTTTTTGCATGTAAGTTGCTGCAGTGCTTTTTACATATTCTTGCCTGACAAAGTGAAATTAAACTAAAAAAAAATGCTGTTTAAATGGTGTGCTGCATTAAAACTTAATAAAGTACAGTATACATTTAGATTTATAAATTAGCCTGCAGCTCAGTTTCAGGGTCTTGGCAATTTTCTTATAGCCTAGGCCATTTTTATGTTGTGGAGCAACACTTA
Organism: Rana temporaria; assembly: GCF_905171775.1. NCBI lineage: Eukaryota > Metazoa > Chordata > Amphibia > Anura > Ranidae > Rana > Rana temporaria. The sequence goes on along the minus strand of NC_053489.1, from coordinate 449,222,194 downwards.
TTTTTTTGTTCTTTGCCATGTTGAACTTCCAGTGACCAGTATGAGAGAGTGAGAGTGATAACACCAAATTTAACACACCTGCTCCCCATTCACACCTGAGACCTTGTAACACTAACGAGTCACATGACACCGGGGAGGGAAAATTGGGCCCAATTTGGACATTTTCACTTAGGGGTGTACTCACTTTTGTTGCCAGCAGTTTAGAAATTAATGACTGCATGTTGAGTTATTTTGAGGGGACAGCAAATGTACACTATTGTACAAGCTCTACACTCACTACTTTGTAGAAAAGTGTAATTTCTTCAATGTTGTCACATGAAAAGATATAATAAAATATTTACACAAATGTGAGGGGTGTACTCATTTTTGTGAGATACTGTAGGCCAGGCATGTCCAAAGTCCGGCCTGGGGGCCAATTACGGCCCGCGTTCTGGTTTAATGCGGCCCCACTGGTAATCTGGATATATATCTCTTTTGTAGCCCCCAACAAATCCCAGAGCATCGTGCATTCAGAGGCTGCATTCATGTAAATGGTGTGGCTGCATTTATGGCAATAGTGAGGCTGCATTCAGAGACTGCATTCATGGCAATGGGCGGGCTGCATTCATGGCAATGGTGAGGCTGCATTGATGGGAACTGACCCTTATTTTGCTTCACAATTTTTTATTTAAAATAAAATAAAATTCCTGAAACTTCCCTTTTGCAATTAAGGTGCGTGTTATACACTAATAAATAGGGTATATCTAAATAACACGCCCAAGCTCATCCTTAGACTCTTAACCACTCACAGCCAAAAAGGCATGAGAATTCTTGTTGGGCAGTGTATTAGTTAATTTGCATTTAATGTTAATGGTTCAAAGAATGTCAGGCAAAATGGTTGGCCCTCACGCAGGTTCACTTTATCAAATCTGGCCCTCTTTGAAAAAAGTTTGGACACCCCTGCTGTAGGCCTTCTTTACTGAATTATAACCGCACTGACAATTATAGGATGCATGCTGGTCAGACTCATGCAAAAGGGCATCAAACAAACAATTGTAACCCATATACGGTATACAAAACTGATTTTAGTCAAATGAAATTTACTTGGCTGCTGTGTATGCTGGGTGTTCCTTACCTCCATACTGTTCCTATTCAGTGGGATAGTTCGTAGTCAGGCTTCTTAAACATGATTTTTTGTAATCAAATTTATATTTTGGTCAGGGTCTTGATGAAGCACAACATTTTGGGGAGATATTTAATGTCACCCTCCTTCCTATCCACCTTGTATATTCAGAGAATGCCTTTTACTCTTTGAAAAAAATACAAGGCAATCTGTAAAGAGAGAAATAGCCAAACGAGTGACCACAGGCACTCGCATAGAACCTGAACATGACCTGAAGATTGCGGTTATCACTGTAGTAGTTTCGACTTCTACAGTAATTTCCAGCTACCCAGTCGTCTATCAGTTATGAGTTATGAGTAAAGCTTACTTACACCGTGCAAAGCTAGACCAATGCAAATATGCAATACAAATCATTCCAGGAGCTCAGCTTTAATGCACAGTAACGTGTTGCATTAACACATGTGCGTTAACGTAATACATAGTCCAAGGCTGGATTCACACTTATGCAGTTTTAATGCTTTTTGCAGATTTGCACTACAGTCCATTTACCATGGTTTCCTATGGAACACCTTCTGTAGTGCAAATCTGCAAAATGCAAGAAGCACTAAAACTGCATAAGTGTGAATCCAGCCTAAATGGACTCCAAATGTGTAGTAAAAAATAAATAAATCTTTTTTTTTTTTTACACTTCTCTGCAAATCGTTGGGTGTTTTGGAGTGAAGACAGGTTCAATTGGCAAAGTGAAAAATTAAAAAATTTTGCTCCCTTTGGGGTTTATTTACTAAAGCTAGAGGTCACAATTCTGCATAGAAACCAATTAGCTTCTAGTTTTTATTGCCAAAGCTTAATTGAACAGAACCCCTTTGTGTCTACAATAGGCCCATACTGTAACTCAATTGTCATGCTGGAAAATATTACAATGCTTAATGTAAAAAAATAAAAATCGAAAACAATTATATATTTTTTAAAGTATCCCCATTGTGCTAAATGATGGTTACATATATGACAGTTATTCCTGTAAGTGGATACCTTTACTTTGTGGTATACTTTCTTATCTGAGGAGCTTTGAAGAATCTTTATATATTTATAGCTGGATTCACATAGACTTACGACGGCGTATCAGTAGATACGCCGTCGTAAGTCCGAATGCAGCGACCGGCGTAAGTCTCCTACGCTGTTGTATCTTAGCTGCATATTTACGCTGGCCGCTAGGGGCGTGTACGTCGATTTACGCCGAGAATATGCAAATGATCGAGATACGCGATTCACGAACGTACGCACGGCCGTCGCATTACCTCTTCTCCCTGACCAGTGAGTCAGTCAGTCAGTCAGATCAGTCAGTCAGTGTCAGCGGTGGAGTAGGGCGCTTCGGACCTTCCGCATACGAGCCTGCTTCCACCCAGACCTGGCAGTCAGAGGCTAGGCAGCTGCTAGGCTAGACGCTCCATGAAACAAGCTCCCTGGAACCTGGAACCAGCATCTCGCTCTCCACGAGGACTCCTCTCTTCCGCAGGTAAGACCCTGCCTCTCAGGGCCTGACATCCTGGGGATCCACTGACGGCCGTCCTTATCAGGGCAGCCGTCACACAGACCCCACACTGCGGCTTTCCATACTACCTCTCGCCGGCATCTATCGCCCGCACGGCCACCCACTTTGTGGTGGTCCCAAATCACCCCCCCTGGGTGTATTTCCGGCGTTTCTGGGTGTTCTTTCACCCCCGCGCCGGCCTGCTCCTTCTCGCGGCCGCCGCACCTTAGGAAAGTCCGCGGCCTACCAGCGCGCCGCTCTTTTTCTCCTTACACTTAATTCCTAAGCACAGTTTGCTCTGGATATTTACCCCCACACCCCCAGAGGCCCCCTGCTCAGCAACTTTATCGGTAAATAGCATTTTTACCAAGCTGACAGCCCCCCCCCCAGCCGGGTCCTGTGCTTTGCCTGGCAGCCATTATTTTGGTACACCCAGCAGCAGTGACACCCAGCTTCCCCCCCCCCTTTTTTTCCCCTCCACAAGCCGTTAGTCTTTTGATCCAGGGTTTTGAGCCGATCGCCTTTAGGGATCAGGAAGGAATTTTTTCCCTGCCGCAGCACATTGGCCAGCTTGCCCAGGGTTTTTTGCCTTCCTCTGGACCAAAAATAAAATCCCATTTTCCCCTGAGCTAGGATTCTCGAATCCTCTCTCACCCTACGCCCGCACCCCAGCCCTTGGTGACTGGCAACAATGGTTAAGTTGCGTTACTCTGCAGAAACCATTTGGGGTCTGAGACAATTCGCTACTACATTGCCTGCCGCCACCACAATAACCTTAAAATCAGATCAACTTTTGAGGTTCGATCATTGATCGATCATCAAATATTTCAATCATTCAACACAGCTCAAGCACATATCATGTGCTTTGCTTAACACTAGATCAGCAGTTAAACACCGATCAGAAATCCATGATTTCTTACTACAATACGATCTAGACTGCCTCTTTATCACGGAAAGTTGGCTGTCAGACGATTGCAACACCATTCTCGAAGAACTGGTGCCAGCAAACTATCGCATCTTAACGGAAAATAGAATAGGGCAAAGGGGAGGAGGACTGGCGGTGATTCATAAGTCGCATATTGCAATCACTAAACCGGTCCTTCAAAATCCTCTTCCTTTCATGGAAACCCTTACGCTTCAACTTCAAGCTCATTCTCAGGAGACCGTTCATATTCTCCTCTGCTATAGGCCCCCTGGGCCCAAATCGCAGTTGATATCAGCATTAACGGAGTTCATTTCCACCTACACCCTTAGCGGTAATCATCTTTTGCTGCTCGGGGATTTCAATTTGTGGGCTAACTCCTCACAGGATCCCATCGCGGATGCCTGCATCAACCACCTGGAAGGATTTGGACTTCAACAACTTATACGCGGACCAACGCATGCTTCAGGTCACACACTCGACCTAATTTTCAGACAAAATCTGAAAATTAATATTGTGGGAAATGAACCTTTGCCATGGACAGACCACCATGCAATCAGCTTCATAATCCCCAGAACTCCATTAGTCATGAAAGTACCCAAGCCGGTGACAATACACTGGGCTAGATCTCAGAGGAAGCTCCACTCGGAACTCTTCAGATCTACCCTGGGAAACCGAATTGGGGCTATTCCTCCTCAGCTAGCAGCCTCAGATACTTTGGATGCCATTAATGCAGCTCTGCTACAGTCAGCCGACTTAGCAGCACCAAAGCGCAAATTTCGCAGCCGGGAAAATAAGTCCAGCTGGTTCAATAACCAACTGTCGCTATTGAAGCAAGAGCGCAGAAGGGCGGAAGCCTCCTGGAAAAGAAGTCCGTCAGAAGACCACCTCAACATCTACAAAGCAGTAACTACGCGCTATCACAAGGAAATTTTCAAAGCCAAAAAACTTCACTTCTCCAGGGTGATTAACAGCGCACTGAATCGCCCTCGCGAACTCTTCAGGATGGTCACCCAGACCATGAATCCTGGATGTCTAGAAGTCCCCACTTCAGACACCCAAGAGTTCAGCAATGAACTATCGGATTTCTTCATCGACAAAATTGAGAAAATTCGGGTAAGTATTCGGCAAAACAATACTCCACTCAGCCCCGTCTTCAATCAAAACAACGACCGAACGCCTCTACAATCAACTAAGTTCACTTTGGAACCCATCTCCATCGATACAACAAAAAAATTCATTGGCCTGCTGCGCGACAGCACAGCACCGAATGACATCATTCCCACCAAGCTACTGAAGGAATGTGCCGACATCCTGGCGCCTCCGATCACGCAGCTTATAAATCAGTCATTTAAGGAAGGCATAGTGCCTTCCCTGCTGAAAGAGGGCACAATCCTGCCGATCTTGAAAAAACCTAATTTGGATCCTATGGACCCAACTCACCGCCGTCCCATAACAAGTCTAAATGCTCTGTCCAAGATAATGGAGAAAGTGGTGGTAAATCAGCTGCAACAGCATCTGGACACCCACAACCTACTCGATCCATTTCAATCCGGGTTCCGTCCCGGACACGGGACAGAAACGGCCTTACTGAAAATATGGGACGATGCGCTCGAGGCTGCAGACGAAGGAGAATCATCTCTCCTGGTTCTGCTGGACCTAAGCGCTGCTTTTGACACAGTAGACCATGGATTGCTACTGAGACGACTAACAGAAGTCGCCGGAGTCTCAGAAGATGCCTTACCATGGTTCTCCTCTTTTCTAGGAAACCGATCACAAACAGTGAAACTGGGATCCTTCACGTCAGAAAAACGCACGGTGACATGTGGGGTCCCCCAAGGATCCCCCTTATCACCAGTGCTGTTTAATATCTATCTTCGTCCTCTCTTTGATATTATCAGTAGCCATGAACTACTTTATCACTCTTATGCAGACGACACGCAGTTGTATTTTCGCATCTGCCACAAAAAGGATCATCATCTAAGTTTAGAGAATTGTCTCTCTTCAATAGAAAACTGGATGACTAAGAGTTATCTCAAACTCAATAGTGCTAAAACAGAACTCTTTATCTTCGATGCCAGTCGGAAGAAATCACTGACAACAAACTGGACACCATCTCCCATCCTGGGACAAATCATCGCCCCTAGCTCCAAAGTCAAAAGTCTGGGAGTCACGTTTGACACCTTCATGACAATGGACGCACAAATAGGGTCAGTAGTCAGCGGGGCGCACCATTTGATGCGCCTACTACGCAGACTGATTCCATTTATTCCCAAAGAAGACGTAGCAGTCGTGGTGGGATCTATCGTGAATTCCAGACTGGACTATGCAAATGCCCTTTACCTCGGGCTACCCAAGTACCAAATCGCTCGTCTCCAAGTCGTACAGAATACGGCCGCTAGACTGGTGACTGGGAAAAAATCTTGGGAATCAATCTCACCTTCACTGAGATCCCTTCACTGGCTGCCAGTGAAAGACAGAATTGCATTCAAAGCACTCTGCCTGACACATAAGTGCATCCATGGGAAGGCTCCTAGATATCTATGCGACAAGATCAAACCGCACAATTGCAGCCGTATTCTGCGTTCCTCCGACCAAAATCTGGTCAAGGTTCCTATAACCAAATACAAGTCCAAAGGAGAAAGAAGGTTTGCTTTCCAGGGCCCCAGGCTTTGGAATGCTTTACCAACCAGCATTCGGTTGGAGCAAAACCACCTGTCTTTCAGAGGGCAGATCAAAACCCTGCTTTTCTGAAAGGCATGAGACACTAACAACAAGCGCCCAGAGGCGATTCAGTTCGCATGTGCCGCGCTCTATAAGTTTTTCATTCATTCATTCATTCATGTATAATACGCCGTTTACGTAAGGCGTTTTCAGGCGTAAAGATAAATCACCAAAAAGATGGCGCAGCCAATGTTAAGTATGGATGTCGGACAGCCGTCGAATTTCACGTCGTTTACGTTGTTTGCGTAAGCCGATTCAGAATGGGGCTGGGCGTAGGTTACGCTCACGTCGAAAGCAAGGAGTATTTGCGACGTGATACTGAGCATGCGCCGTACGATCGGCGCTTCATTTACATGTATGGTAATGAATCGTGAATTCATTACCATACAACACGCTCCCTACCTGCCTATTTTAAATTAGACGTAACTTAGGAGGCAAGTGCTTTGTGAATACAGTACTTGCCTCACTATCTTACGCTGGCGTAGTGCAAATGGGATGTGCTACGCCGACCTAAAGATAGGCGGCTGTACCTGAATCTAGCTGTTAGTGATTATCCTGCACACAGCCCTGAGCTCCAAAATGTATTGATACAAAGACAAATAAGAAGGCCAGTATGGTGGCCTGAGTTTATGGGAGGAGCCCGGAGGGTATTTAAGCAGCCCACTCACACATGCTCTTTGTCGGTTCAGTGTGCAGTACTACACGTCACTGGGCCGACTCTTCCCAGCTCACCTCATGTCCGTGAGTCTGCGCATTCAATCGCATTCGACACCCTCCCGCCCTTCCCTTTTTCTTAGCATGTCCTTCTTCAATTAACTACCCATTACTTACCTTGGGTATGCCCCCTTTTCTTGGCATACTGACCAGACCACCAAGGCACACTTCAGGTCTATTTATGTTGTAAGTCTTGTCGCGTGTTTATGTGATCCACATCTCTCTCGGTCAGAGGGTAACGACCATAAACATTAAAACCCCAAGTCCTCTAGTGATTTCAACCTCTAAGGGCCTTAATAGTTTACCTGAGTAGTACAACAGTCCTTATATACACACTTTAAACTTTCTAGGAGCGTGTGAGTGCATTATGCGTCATTTTTTCTTTGCTTAATAACAACTTGACCTTCAGAAGATTAAGCCCCCTTATTGACCATACCTGACAATTGCGCGGTCATGCAACGCTGTACCCCAAATTAAATGTATGTAATTTTTTTACCATAAATAGAGCTTTATTTTGGTGGTATTTGATCACCACTGCATTTTTTTATTTTTTGCGTTATAAACAAAAAAATACTGACAATTTCTTGATAAATTTAGGCCAATATGTGTTCTGCTACATATGTTTGGTGGAAAAAATCCCAATAAGCGTATATTTATTGGTTTGTGCAAAAGTTATAGCATCTACAAACTATAGTGTATATATAGTAGAATTATTTTATTTATTTAATACTAGCAATCAGTGGTGGCTGGTGATATATTTTTTGGGTGGCAATCCATCCACCGCCACAACCCTCCCCACCCCGGTCGGTCGGGTCACACATAATTATTCGCTATTGTGACACAACTGGATGGACTCAGGGTGCAGTGCTCAGGCTCAGCCTCTAACCATGTGCTTAAAAAAAAAAAACATTGGAATTCACGCGTCCAGCATGTAGATTAGGGGCTGGGCCTTTAGATTAGGGGGACAGCCGCTGAAAGTAATGATAGCAATTAGCGACTTATAGTGGGACTGCGATATTGTGGCAGACAATCTGACACTTTTGACACTTGTGGGAACCAGTGACACTAATACAGTGCTCAGTGCTAAAATATGCACTGTCACAGTAGTAATGACACTGGCTGGGAAGGGGTTATACATCTAGGGTAATAAAAGGGTTAAATGTGTGCCTAACCAGTGTTTATGTGTGTACACAGCATGCTGCTTTCACTAAGGAATGTGATGGACTTTATTTCCTACTTTGCAGGAAAATGAAATCCAGCATGTCCCCCCTGACAGGATGGAGCTCTGTATGGTTTACAGAGCTCTGTCCAGTGTGTCTCCTCACTGATCAGCAGGTACCGACCAACATCCATTGTCTGGCACCTGCTTATCAGCTTCTGCTGTGTCTCATCACAGCAGAAGCAGTGGGCACGCCTTCTACCCGTAAGAGCAGAATCACGTATATATACATGAGTCTGTGCAGAGTGGCTGCCCTATAGCAGTAAATCTACTATGGGGGCAGTCAGCAACTCAATAAAGAGGTTCATTGCACTATTAGGCATGTGCTTCCCTGATCTGTTGTTTTTTGCTTAGATTGTCCATAGTCCTTGTTTTGGCAATTCAAGGGATGGCTGCAAAGACCCTGATATAGTGGTGGCTGCAACACTGGTTAGGAGAATTTTTGGCTGGTCAAACCGAGAGTGAGACTAAGGCCCCGTACACACGTCCGAGGAACTCGACGTGCCAAACACATCGAGTTCCTCGTCGAGTTCAGTGTTGAAGCCGCCGAGGATCTCGGCGGGCCAACTTTCCTCATTGAACAACGAGGAAATAGAGAACATGTTCTCTATTTGGCCCGATGAGTTCCTCGTCGGCTTCCTCGCTGAAAAGTGTACACACGACCGAGTTTCTCGGCAGAATCCAGCTCCGATCGAGTTTCTGGCTGAATTCTGCCGAGAAACTCGGTCGTGTGTACGGGGCCTCATGGTAACCTGGGTAATAACAAATTAGATTTTTGTGATTAAACAGTGGTAAACATCAAACAGGGATTGGTCCCACAAAAAATGATGATCCTGATTGTTGTTTAAAATTGTCCTTATGCTGTTCAAAATAAGAAATTCTATATCATTTCATTTCATTGTGGCCTACCACAACCTGTTACCAAATCACTTAAGTGGCCAGCGCTCTTCAAAAGGTTAAGCACCCCTGTTCTAGAGCAATCCCAAAGGTATGGTATATGCATAGATACATTGGTTTAGGCTGGACCCATATAACTATGTATAAAACGCCATACCTGCAATTCGTGTTTAAGGCCCCTAGAGGTGGAAATGCATTAGTGGACTTGTTTTTACCGGTTTAAATTTGTACCAAACTAGTTTAGAACTCAGGACTGTGGGCAGGATCATCACTACCTATATTTTGCTATGTGGCACAAGGAAGCCTTCCTATTCACAAGCGTTTCCCTGGAAAGCAAGCAGTTTTAAAGTTGGGCAAGTATGCATTTTATTCATACATCAGCTTAACTCCCATTTTCAAAAAGAGTTTATACTGATCTGTCCTTGCATAATAACTGAAAATCATTTATTTTTTCATGGAAGACTTTTATATAGCACCATAAATTTACAAGGTTATATATCTACCTAATACAGTATACCAAATCCAAAACATGGTACTCTTTCTTAGTTGCACTCAACTTTTCTTAGAACTCACATGTTTTAGTTTTACAATCTTGTATTTTGCTACTAGAAAATTACTGTAGAATGTTTATTTTTATATTTGGACTTCTGACGCCATGAAAATAAATAGGATAGTTAGGAGTTGATGACTGTTTTACAGTAATTACTTTTTAATTTATAGCTATGCCATATATACCATCTACAGAACAAGCTAAATGTGTGCATGATTTCATGTTTCCTATATTTGTAAGTGCAAAGTGACAGATTTTCATGTGATTTCTTCTAGCACAGTCTTCTTAAAAATTTTTACGTGGAGCTCTGTACAAGAAGTTGTAGTGACTGCCAAATATGAAGTTTGATGTATACATTAAGCTCAATTAACAAAGCATCAACTCCAGACTAAAGCTGGCCATACACTAAATGAATTTTGTCTGGTTCCTGATAAAATTCTTGAATCTCACTTTGTTAGTGGCCCTGTCGGCACCCTCCTACCCAACATCCTTCAAAGCTAGGCAGAAAACCACTGTACGAACAACATCTGCATCAAATCAAGCACCAGCTGTTAGGATACAGTAGTAGTGGGAGATTTTTCCACTGCTAAGCATGAATGGAGGAATCTTAAAAATTGTTTTGGTTCAGCCAGGATTAGTGTATTAGTGTAGCTTTCAGATTTCAGTGGACTCATCTGAAAAAATCTACCACTTTTCAGAAAATAAGGATACTTATTCTGGTGCATTAACTTGTAAAATTGAGCCTATTGCAGAGAACACATGAATGTTTTTAGCCATGGACAGATGTTTTTTATAAGGCTTCTTTCACACTATGGATTGTATGTCCGTTTTATAATATCCGTTACTACTGTTATTACACCTATTAACGGATGTTTATTAACGGATTTAATAACGGATACATACGGATAAATATTTTACCATTCTTCCTTTATTGAAAACGGATAATGTTTATCCGTATATATCCGTATACATCCGTTATATCATTCCTTTCTAACGTCCGTTAATAAAAACCATTTCACCCTTTCTTGAAGTCCAGCTCCAGAAGTCTTTACTGAGCATGCTCAGTAAAATTAACGTCCGTTAGCATAACGGACATTTACGGAGACATTTACTAACGTCCGTGCGCCATAGACTTCAATGTTAAAATATAACGGACGTTAATATATCCGTTACTTGCAACGGAAAAAAAATTAGTGCAAGACCCGTCACATATTCTGTAATAACTAACGTCCGTACGTTATAACGGACTATTACGGATCTTTACGGAACATAAAAAAATCCTATAGACTTTAATGATATGTTATAAAGGACGTATAACTTCCGTTTTTTAACATTATCTGACGGATTTTAATACGGATTATTGAAACGGATTTATTTTGCAGTGTGAAAAGGGCCTAAGTTGTCAAAAGCTATTATGCTCTACATAATATTACTACCCAAAACTTTAACAATTTTTTTGCATATATTTTTCTTTTGTAAGGTACAAAGGGGATGATCATAAGCAGAGGCTACGTTTAGAGAAAGGAGAAAAGTAAAATAAGTATTGAACACATTACCATTTTTCTAGGTAATTATAAGTATATTTTAAAGGTGGCTATTTACATGAATTTTCACCACATGTCGGTAACAACCCACTCAATCCATACATACAAAGAAGCCGAAGCCAATAAATTTAGAAATTAAGTTATGTGTAATAAAATGGAATGACACAGGGTAAAAGTATTGAACACACTAACTAAAATGTATTTAGTACTTCGTACAAAACTGATCACAGGTGTGACTTTGGCCAATTCTTCCACAAAGTCTTAAAATCTTGGTTCCGTGGGGTTCTTCTATCTGATCTTTTTTTTTTTTTTTTCTATTGGATTCCATCAGGTGATTGGCTGGGCCATTCTAAAAGCATTATTTTCTTTATTTGAAACCAATTGAGAGTTTGCTTGGCTTTGTGTTTGGAATCATTGTCTTGCTGAAATATCCACCCCCGTTTCATCTTCATCATCCTGCCTAATGGCCACAGATTTTTATCAAGAATGTCTTGGTAAGTTTAAAGTTTGTCAATACCGTATGTTGAAAAATAGCCCCACACCATGATGTTTCCTCCTCCAAACCTCTCTGTTGATATGGTGTGTATTATGCAGCCAAAGAGTTCAATTTTGGTCTCATCTGACCAGACTATATTCTCCCAGGATTTCACAGAATTGTCTAAGGCCCTATACACACGATCAGTCCAAACTGATGAAAACGGACTGAAGTTCAGTTTCATCGGTTCACCAATGAAGCTGACTGATGGTCTTATGTGCCTACACAATATCAGTTCAAAAACCGATCGAGCCCAACGCGGTGACGTAAAACACAACAACGTGCTGAGAAAAATGAAGTTCATTGCTTCCAAGCATGCGTCGAGTTGATTCTGAGCATGCCCGGGTTTGGAACCGATGCTTTTGCGTACTAACCATCGGTTTTAACCTATCGGTTACCAGTCCATCAGTTCAATTTTAAAGCAAATTCTAAATTTCTGAACCGAAGCATAACAGACGGTCAGTTTGGACCGATGAAACTGAACTTCAGTCCGTTTTCATCAGTTTGGACTGATCGTGTGTACAGGGCCTAAATGTTGTGCAGAATTTTAACAGAATTTTTTTTGGACAAACAATGACAGTACAGAACATAAGCAAAATATCAAAGAAAGGTCATGCACTACAGTAGATGTCAAAACAAAAGCACCAGAGCGAAAGTAGCACAGAGAGTATTGATTACCCACATACAATAAAATATCAAATAGAGGAAACAGAATATGTAAAAAAAAAAGTTAAATTAGGAGTTTAAACTAATAGGTATCTATAATCCTGCATAGTGACTGCAGGTAAAACAACCAGGATCTCGCAAAAAAAAAGGGAGGAGGACCCATGATCACCCATTCCGAATATTAATATGCAAGATAGAGTCCTACATAGGCCATGGGGGGATTAACCACAAACATCGATCCAGTTCGACCATACTTTATCAAACTTTCCCGGGCAATTTCTGCTCTCGTACGTGATCTTTTACAGTGGTAACACGTTACTAATCGTCTGCTGCCATGAGTCGTGCAGCAAACTTTAAACAAATTTTGAACATGCTTGTTCTTTAGCAGTGGAGTCTTGCGTGGTGAGCAGGCATACAGGCAAACAATTGTACCTGCTAATTCCAGCTCACAAATGGCACTTGGCTCTTGGACAACTCTTCTGATAATTCTTTTCACTCCTCTGTCAGAAATCTTGCGAAGAGCACCTGCTCATGGCCCGTTTGTGGTGTAACTATGTTCTTTCCACTTCCGGATTTCGGATTATGGCTCCAACAGTGGTCACTGGAACATTCTGTAACCAATGCCATCAGTATCTTTTGCAACAATAAGGTTGTGAAAGTCTTGAGAGCTTTTACCCATCATAACATGTTTCTTGAGTGACACCTTGTTATAGGCCATCAATTGAGACTGAACCAGCTGTTATTAGTTTGTACTGAAAAGGGAAAGGATTGCTTTCTAATTACTGATAGATTTCAGCTGGTCTTTCTAATTTATGAAAGTATTTGTTTTGGTTTCTTTGTATGTATGGATTGCATAAATTGTTACCGACATGTGGTGAAAATATCATGTCAATAGCACCTTTAGAAATACATTTACCTTGAAAAATGGTGACGTGTACAATACTTCTTTTACCCTTTAGATCATACCTACTGTATGAAAAATGTTTCCTTCTTTGTTATCTGATGTATACCAAACATTTGGTTCAAAAGAAAGTATCGATTCATATACAGTATGGACAAGTAAGTTTTTTTCTAGACTTTGGATGTTTATCTTTGGCAGTATTCCCTTTATAATTTTCCAAAAGACTCACCTTTGCTGTAGGTTCACTTTCTGAGATGTAATGAAGCTCAAGGACAGACACTGATCTCCAACTATCTGAAACATCATCAGCATTTTGTAAAAGTTAGACAGTTGTATTAACCAAGAAAGATAAATATTGTACTCCCATGTGTAAAAAACATAGAAACTCATAGACATAGGGGAATTGATGAAGGCGCCAGCGTCCTTTTTTCCATGGTTTGTGGCAGGAAGTCCTCTACAGTACAGATGGTCAGAGAGGTAATAGCGCTAGTGCATAGCAGCATAGCTATTGTAAGACAATTGTTTCATTGGTTTGGATTTACTTTGGCCCGGATTCAGAAACATCTGCCTATCTTTAGGCAGGCGTAGCGTATCTCATATACGCTACGCCGCTGTAACTTTGAGAGGCAAGTCCTGTATTCAGAAAGAACTTGCGCCTAAAGTTACGGCGGCGTAGCGTATATTGGCCGGCGTAAGCCCACATAATTCAAAATAGGCTGGTAGGGGGCGTGTTGTATGCTAATTAGCCGTGACCCCACGTAATTGACGTTCTTAATGAACGGCGCATGCACCGTCCGTGAAAATATCCCAGTGCGCATGCTCCAAATTACGCCGCAAATAGTCAATGCTTTAGACGTGAACGTAACTTACGCACAGCCCTATTCGCGTACGACTTACGCAAACGACGTAAACAACGCAAAATTCGACGCTGGACCGACGTCCATACTTAACATTGGCTACGCCTCATAGAGCAGGGGTAACTTTACGTCGGAAAAAGCCTTACGTAAACGACGTAAAAAAATGCGCCGGGCGGACGTACGTTTCTGAATCGGCGTATCTTGCTAATTTGCATATTTGAGGTGGAAATCAATGGAAGCGCCACCTAGCGGCCAGCGTAAAATTGCACACAATTATACGCCGGCGTATGCTAGTTACGTCGGTGGAGGAAGGCTCTTTTTTCAACGTATCTGCCTTTGAGAATCGGCGTAAAGATACGATGACGCAGATTTGAAATTTCGTAAGTTGTATCTGAATCTGGGCCCTTGTCTTTTTTTTATGTTGCAAGGTATGATGGTTTTTGCTTTGTAAATGGCATTGTTAGTGCTGTATTAAATAGTGTGTTTTGGCCAGATTCACGTACGGTGGCTTAAAGTTGTGCGGGCGTAGCGTATGTAATTTACGTTACGCCGCCGCAAGTTAGAGAGGCAAGTGCTGTATTCACAAAGCTCTTGCGTCCTAAGTTACGGCGGTGTAGCGTAAATGTGCGCCTAATTCAAATTGTGAAGAGGTGGGCGTGTTTTATGTAAAAAAAGCATGACCCCACATAAATGACGTTTTGAACGAACGGCGCATGCGCCGTCCATGGACGTATCCCAGTACCCATGCTCCAAATCACGTCGCAAATAGTCAATGCTTTCGACGTGAACGTAACCTACGCCCAGCCCTATTCTGAATCGACTTACGCAAACGACGCAAACGACGTGAAATTCGACGGCGGTTCCAACGTCTATACTTAACATTGACTGCGCCATCTTTTTGGTGGTTTATCTTTACGCCTGAAAACGCCTTACGTAAACGGCGTATCTTTACTGCGACGGGTGAGCGTACGTTCGTGAATAGGCGTATCTCGCCGATTCACATATTCTAGACGTAAATCGGCATACACGCCCCTAGCGGCTAGCGTAAATAGGCCGCTAAGATACGACGGCGTAAGGAAGACTTACGCCGCTCGTATCTTAGCAACATTTAAGAGTATCTCAGTTTGAGCATACGCTTAAATGTAGGATGGCACGGATTCAGAGTTACGACGGCGTATCTACTGATACGCCTGCGTAAACTATACCTGAATCTGCCTATTTGTTTTTTTCTAGATCTGTACAGCTATTTAATTAAATAGAAAAGTTTCCCAATGGGTACCTGCTCTTTCCTCCTTTCTCTTCCATTGAGAAGAGTTTTTAATTTCTTTTCTTACCTGTACCACTATTCGTGAATGGGGGTGATAATCCCATGGTTTATCAGGCTCCCCCCATTTACAGAAAAGAGGACTGGGGATCCCTGCAATGAAGATTTCTTCAAGATTTATCTGCCTGCATGACAAAGGACATTCTTCATTACAGTTAGGTCATTAAAGTGGAGGTTCACCCAAAAAGTTAATTTTTAACATTAGATTGAGGCTCGTTTTGTCAAGGGGAATCGGGTGTTTTTTTTAAAATCGAAGCAGTACTTAAAAATCAGGGACTAATCCATGCTATTAAGACATCTATATGCACAGTGAATAAGTACAATAAGACAATTTCTACATCTACTGGACTTGTTCAGCTATAACGTATTTTTGAATTAAGAAATTCCTCTTGACCTGGTTATTCCCTCCCAAACTTATGTCTAAACATCTTAGAAAGCTCAGCAGCCAAGTTTTAATGGCTGTGAGTTGTTAAACTGTCCTTAAAGTTGACGTTTAGCTAAAAATGATTTTTAGTCTTACAGCCTTAAAGCGGGAGTTCACCCGAAATTTCTTTTTTTAACATTAGATTGATGCTCATTTTGTCAAGGGGAATCGGGACGGTCGCATACATACCGTCACGAGTAGCCGAAAGAAGCCGAACGTTGGTACGGCTCTATACGGCGCCTGCGCACCGATGTTCGGCTACTTTCGGAAAATCGTGACGTGATGTATGCGACCATCGGAAGCCTGTCGGAAGCCTGTCAATCAAATAGGAACGCCAAGTCCCGAAGACCATACCCGGAAGCGGCGGAGAAGATCTATCTCTAAAACGGTAAGCACTGCTTCGATTTAAAAAAAAATACCCGATTCCCCTTGACAAAATGAGCATCAATCTACTGTAATGTTAAAAAACAAAATTTCGGGTGAACTCCCGCTTTAAGGCTGTAAGACTAAAAATCATTTTTAGCTAAACGTCAACTTTAAGGACAGTTTAACAACTCACAGCCATTAAAACTTGGCTGCTGAGCTTTCTAAGATGTTTAGACATAAGTTTGGGAGGGCATAACCAGGTCAAGAGGAATTTCTTAATTCAGTAGATGTAGAAATAGTCTTATTGTACTTATTCACTGTGCATATAGATGGCTTAATAGCATGGATTAGTCCCTGATTTTGTCCTCTATGTATGGCTAGCTTTTCACTGTGCACCATCTCTACAAAATTCCTTAAAACCTTGAAAGAAGGTGGACAAAATTACATTTTAAAAATGAAAAAACAAAGCTTTTGATTGTAAATGGAAAGCAGTTTGTAAATGCTGAAAGGAAACATTTCAATTTTACCAGACTACTTTGTTTTCCCAGTAATAATGACTTAACTTTCCAACTATAATTCATCTGAATAAATCAAAAATATCTGGTCATAGGGCAGTATAGAGAACCTAATGCCGCGTACACACGATCATTTTTCGGCATTAAAGAAAACGTAGTCCAAAAAACTTTGTTTTTCCAACTTCATCATTAAAAACGACGTTGCCCACACACCATAGTTTTTTTTTTAAAATGATGAACAAAGCGCGGTGACGTACAACACGTACAATGGCACTCTAAAGGGGAAGTTCTATTCGCCTTTGGGCTGCTTTAGCTGATTCCTTGTTAGTAAAAGACGTGATGAATGTGCTTACTCCATTATGAACGGTAGTTTTACCAGAACGAGCGCTCCCATCTCATAACTTGCTTCTGAGCATGCGCGAGTTTAAAACGTCGTTTTAGCCCACACATGATCATTTTTAACAACCTGAAAACGATTTTTTTTAAAACGACGTTAAAAAATGCAGCATGTTCGGAAAAAAAAATTGGCGTTTTTCAGAAACTGAAAAACGATGTGCAGCCCACACACGATCATTTTAAATTACGTTTTTTAAAAACAAAGTTTTTTTCATGCCGAAAAATGATCGTGTGTACGCGGCATTAGTCACCATGGATGTCTTTGATGTTAAACTTACCCCCCCTGGCAGTATTCCCGAGTCTGACTCGGGGTTAAATTTTTCAGCTACGATCGGTAACCCTGAGTCAGACTCGGGCTCGCCTCGCTGGATCCACAGGCAGTGTTTACTTACCTTGTCCCTGGATCCAGCGATGCCACCGCGCTGTGTGAGCGAGCAGGTCCTCGCTCGATTCACACAGTGCCTCTGTGTGCCGCCGATCTCCGTTCCCTGCGACGTTACGACGCACGGGAGCGGAGAACGGCGCCAAATTCAAAAAAGTAAACAAACACCTTACATACAGTATACTGTAATCTTATAGATTACAGTACTGTATGTAAAAAATACACACCCCCCTTGTCCCTAGTGGTCTGCCCAGTGTCCTACATGTACTTTTATCAAATAAAAACTGTTCTTTCTGCCTGCAAACTGTAGATTGTCCATAGCAACCAAAAGTGTCCCTTTATGTCAAAAATGGTTTTAGAGCAGCTAGAAAACAGTGATAATAATTTATAATCACTTGCAGAATTGTGCGATAGCGATATGTGGGGAAATTCGTCATAAAAAAATAAAAGTAATGACAGCGACAATTCTGCAACTGAGCAAATTTCTGTGATTTTGAGTTGATTACATTATTGAATAATTTTTATTATAATTATATTATTATTTGTTATAATTATTTATAATTATTTATTATATTATAATTTATAATTTTGTTTTAAAAAAGAAATCATACCCGGGATGCCTACTAGACTGTTGTTTGGACAGATTTAAGTGAATTATTCCTAAGAATTGCAGGCCTACAGTATAAGACGCCAAATTTCCTTGCAAATAATGGTACTGCTTTCAGCACCTTGTTTCTGAAATAATCATACCCCCAGGGAGGTTAATATATTCTTACAATAGTCCTGAATTTCCCTAAGTCGCTGTTGCCAAAAGATTGATTATGAATGAATAAATGTGTACTTAACATAGAACTCTGAACAGGAGAGATCCCAATTTTCTCTATTTCTGTCTATCTTTTATTTTTACTGTAAATGTGTATAGTCTTGAACTGGGGGCTACATGCTGCAGACGTGCCTCTTGATAGTGATATGCAGAAATGACAGCCCTTCTTCATATTTAGAAGTTATAGGACTTTTTGGCTATTCCATGTCTTCTACCTTAACCTCTGAAACTTTTTTATTGAAAAGCCTATGGCGTGCAAAACACAACCCAAAAACTCCATCTGGTGCAAAAAAAATGTGCACACACATAAAGAGTGAAACACAAAAACGTGCAACGGATGCTACGTCAATCAGTCCTCCATGACGAAGGACCTGACCCTGATCCCCTGGGGCGTTAGGCTCCAGACGGGGACTGAGGTACTCAAATGGTCCGAGCAGCCGAAGCCGACACGGACCCCATTCTTTGGAGGGTCTGCCGAAACAGAACCCACCCAAGTACTAGGTGGGGCTCCCCCGAAGGGAGACCCCATGAGAGCAGACAAACTAAGCCAGAAGGCCATGTCCACCCACTCCCAAGACGTTCAGGGCTGGCCCGAGGACCGGCACCCTACTAATCACTCTGTGACAGACGTGACACCAAACAAAAAAATACATAAAGTGACAACACAGGGGTAAATAAAAAGAAAGTGGGGGAGAAGGAAGATGGGAGAGTGAATGGAAAGTGACCATCGTGCAATACGATGGCCGGCCCTCTGGCCAGGAATCAAAAATTCCTCTGGTCCCATCCAAAAGACCCGGCCCTAGAGGCAGGTGTGAAAAGTGTGTTGTGGACACGTGACCAAGGTGCCATACTTGAAGTATCCTCTCAAACACTTGTGCAAATACGGCAGCCCTGGACTGCCACTCCAGGGGCACAATCTCCATAGGCTTTTCAAACAACCCTGACCCACAGCCCAGACCGATGCAGCCCCACCCCAGCCAGGAAGGTATCAGAACAAGTAGGAACCTATGGAGATGGAAGACTCTCCATCGTTCCCATTGCTCCCACCTGTTTTAGTGATTTGAAAATGTTTATATAAACCTTTGTGGGTATAGAGTAGTCAGGATAATAGAGTAATTTTGATTAACTGATCTCTTCAAATTGTAATTTTTGTAATACAGCCTAGATTTTTAATCTTTTATGACTTCTAGTTATAGCAAATGGTGGTTTGTAGCTATGAAAGTATTTTGTAGGGAAATGTATTGAAAATAGTTTTTTTGACCAGGCTTCTGGGGCGGCAGGGGTGGGAGGAAAGTGGTCTTCAGGTTTGCCAATAAAATGAAGTCACATTTTACAAAGAGTTTACAAGGGTTTTATAATATTTACTGGGGCCACTTGGATGTATAGGCTATTTCCTGAAAAAGGAATGTAACATTCATAAAAGCCCATTGTAAATTATTAAAGCGTTTTAATTGTCTAGACTAATGATCACATCTTTCTCCTTGTTTTTATGAATATCTATTAGGATGATTATTTGTGAGTATTCGTATCTGCTTGTCTGTGCATTAAGAAGACCAATTGATCTTTGTGTGTATTTGAGTACAGAAACATAGTTACATAGGGCCAGATTCACAGAGATCGGCGTATCTCTGTGCGGGCGCAGCGCATCTCATATGCGCTACGCCGACGTAACATAGAGAGGCAAGTACAGTATTCACAAAGCACTTGCTCCCTAAGTTACGGCGGCGTAGCGTAAATGGGCCGGCGTAAGCCCGCCGAATTCAAAGTAGGCTGGTAATGGGCGTGTTGTATTGAAATGAATCGTGACCCCATGTAAATGAAGCGCCGAACGAACGGCGCATGCGTGCGTATGCTTCGAATCACGTCAAATTTACGCCGTAGGATACGACGGTTCAGTGGCAACGACGTGAACGTAACCTACGCCCAGCCCCATTCACGTACGACTTACGTAAACGACGTAAAATCCGACGGCTGTTCCGTCTTCCATACCTTTGCATTGGCTGCGCCACCTATAGAGGTGTTTTATCTTTACGCCGGGCATACGCCTTACGTAAATGGCGTAGCTTACTGCGACGGGCACAAGTACGTTCATGAATCGGCGTATCTAGCTCATTTACATATTCGATGTGTAAATCAATGGAAGCGCTCCTTCCGGCCAGCGTAAATATGCACCCAAGATACAACGGCGTAGGAGACTTACGTCGGTCGTATCTTGGCAAAATTCAGGCGTATCTCATTTTAAGAATCAGCGCATAGATACGACCGCGCACATTTGGACTTACGACGGCGTATCAGTAGATACGTCGGCGTAAGTCTCTGTGAATCTGGCCCATAGTTTATAAGGTAGAAAAAAGGCACGTGTTCATCTAGTTAAACCTATGTGTGTGGGTGCATGTGTGTGATTTTTATTCTCTGTCATTTCCCATAGCCCTGTATATTCTACCTCCTTAGGAAGACATCCTACAGTTTTTTGAAGTTGTTGACACTCTCAGCAAGTACCACTTTCTGTAGATGGGAGTACCACATTTTCACTGCTCTAATAGTACAGAACCCCTTCTTGATATAAAGTTAAACCACCTATGTTCTAACCTCAAATTGTGGCCGTGTGTCCTCTTCAAGGACTATAGGGTAAACAAATGAATATAGTTACTGGAGTCTCCTTTGATATACCGTATATACTCGAGTATAAGCCGACCCGAATATAAGCCGAGGCACCTCATTTTACTACAAAAAAATGGGAAAGCGTATTGAATCGAGTATAAGTCTAGGGTGTCCATGTGCATGCCTCACTGTGTCCATGCCTCACTGTGCCCATGCCTCACTGTGTCCATGACTAGACTGACGTTTAACATGGGAGTCTATGGAAGGGGTGCCCAGCTTTGAAAAATTGGTGCTCCCAGCCGTAGGTCCCACAGACAACAACTTGTAGAAGAAAAATGGGGCTACATGTGTGCCAAGTTCCCGGTCCAGGGGACCTATGACCAGCCGGTACCGGGTCCCCAAATTTACCAGAGAAATTACCGTCTATGTAAGGGGTGCCCAGGTTTGAAAAATTGGTGCTTTCCGGCCATAGGTCCCCCGGAAACTTTGCACACTTGTAGAGGAAGAGTGGGGCTACATGTGTGCCAAGTTTGGGGGCCAGGGGACCTACGGCCGGCCGTACCTAGTCCCCAAAAATCCAGGAGATCAGGCGCAAAAAGATGACTTGAGTATAAGCCGAGGGGGGGCATTTCCAGCACAAAAAAAATTGCTGAAAAATGTGGCTTATACTTGAGTATATACAGTAATATTCATATTTGTACATTGTAATCATATCCTCTCTTAAGCGTCTCTTCTCCAAATGGAATACATGTAATCTATGTAATCTATCCTCATAGGTGAGATCCTCCACCCCTTCCCCTTATTAATTTTGTGGCCCTTCTACTTCTTGAATGTATAATTGTTGCATGAGTGTATTTTGCTAGCTTTGTTAGCTGCAGCTTGGCATTGCATTGTATTAGAGAGGCTGTGATCTACAAGCACCCTCAGACACATTTCCTTCACCTCCTAATTTTTGGCATCCAAGTCTATACAGTAAAACCTTGGATTGCGCGCATAATTCGTTCCAGAAACATGCTTGTAATCCAAAGCACTTGTATATCAAAGCAAAATTTCCCTATACGAAATAATAGAAACTCAAATGATCCGTTCTAAAACCAGTTATTCATAGGTCATTCAATTCATAGTCCAGTTTATAGTCCATATAAAAAGATTATAGCCATGTGATAGGTTGTGTAACCATACATTGTCCATCCACAAATGAAAGCCCCCACAAGGGGATTAGAAGCAAAACACAACAGGAGCTAAAGAGTATAAAAGAGAAGAAGTGTAGCAATATGTTGCTAAATGTTGTATCTTCATTAAATGTAACCATATTGCTACACTTAGAGGCGCCACTCTTCTCTTTTTTATACTCAGTTGTGACATGACACTACTTGTATATCAAGACATCGCTTGTATATCAAGTCAAAATGTATTAAAAAATTTAGCTTGTCTTGCAAAACGCTCTCAAACCAAGTTACCAAGGTTTTACTGTACATTTAATTTTTTTCAATATTGAATTTTCATTATGTTAAGAGGATCCACATCCATTATTATTGCAGACCCATATCTGTACGTTAGCCCTTTCAATGCTTATAGCCGGTGCGCGTGCCCGCTGTACGGCGGTTGAGCCGATGCGTGTGGCCAGCGGTCACGATGACCACCGGATACGTGCGATCACGGGCACAAGAGCCAGAACAGGGACGTGTGTGTGTGTAAACATACAAATCCCTGTTCTGTGAGGAGAGGAGAGACAGATTGTGTGTTCCTACTAAGTAGGAACAATGATATGTCTTCTCCTCTAGTCAGTTCCATACCACCACAGTTAGAACACACACGAGGGAGCACAGTTAACCCCTTGATTGCCCCCTAGTGTTAATCCCTTACCTGCCAGTGACATTTATACAGTATTCAGTGCATTTTTATAGCACTGATTGCTGGATAGATGTCAGTGGTCCCAAACATGTATCAAAAGTGTCTGATCTGTCCGCCACAATGTCGCAGTACTGCTTTGAAAATCACTGATCACTGCCATTACTAGCAAAAAAAATGCCATAATTCTATCTCAAAGTTGTAGACGCTATAACTTTTGCACAAACCAAAACTGATGAAGAAATTTGATTTTTTTAAAACATTTTGGGTATATTTATTATAGAAAAAAGTAAAAGATATTGTTTTTGTTTTCAAAATTGTGGCATTTTTTTGGTTATAGTGCAAAAAAATTATGTTTTGTTAATAGTGATATACAGTGAGGATCGAAAGTTTGGGCACCCCAGGTAAAAATGTGTATTAATGTGCATAACGAAGCCAAGGAAAGATGGAAAAATCTCCAAAAGGCATCAAATTACAGATTAGACATTATTATAATATGCCAAAAAAAGTTAGATTTTATTTCCATCATTTACACTTTCAAAATTACAGAAAACAAAAAAATGGCATCTGCAAAAGTTTGGGCACCCTGCAGAATTTATAGCATGCACTGCCCCCTTTGCAAAGCTGAGACCTGCCAGTGTCATGGATTGTTCTCAATCATCGTCTGGGAGGACCAGGTGATGTCAATCTCAAAGGTTTTAAATGCCCAGACTCATCTGACCTTGCCCCAACAATCAGCACCATGGGTTCTTCTAAGCAGTTGTCTAGAAAACTGAAACTGAAAATAGTTGACGCTCACAAAGCTGGAGAAGGCTATAAGAAGATAGCAAAGCGTTTTCAGATGTCAATATCCTCTGTTTCGGAATGTAATTAAGAAATGGCAGTCATCAGGAACAGTGGAAGTTAAAGCAAGATCTGGAAGACCAAGAAAAATATCAGACAGAACAGCTCGTAGGATTGTGAGAAAAGCAATTCAAAACCCACGTTTGACTGCACGATCCCTCCAGAAAGATCTGGCAGACACTGGAGTTGTGGTACACTATTCCACTATAAAGAGATACTTGTACAAATATGGTCTTCATGGAAGAGTCATCAGAAGAAAACCTCTTCTACGTCCTCAACACAAAAATCAGCGTTTGAATTTTGCAAATGAACATATAGACAAGCCTGATGCATTTTGGAAACAAGTTTTGTGGACCGATGAGGTTAAAATAGAACTTTTTTGTCCGGAATGAGCAAAGGTACGTTTGGAGAAAAATGGCCACAGAATTTAATGAAAAGAACCTCTGTCCAACTGTTAAGCATGGGGGTGGATCAATCATGCTTTGGGGTTGTATTGCAGCCAGTGGCACAGGGAACATTTCACGAGTAGAAGGAAAATGGATTCAATAAAATCTCAGCAAATTTTGGATGGTAACTTGATGCCATCTGTGAAAAAGCTGAAGTTAAAATGAGGATGGCTTCTACAAATGCATAATGATCCTAAACACACCTCAAAATCCACGGGGGGTTACATCAAGAGGCGTAAACTGAAGGTTTTGCCATGGCCTTCACAATCTCCTGACCTCAACATAATTGAAAATCTATGGATAGACCTTAAAAGAGCAGTGCGTGACAGACAGCCCAGAAACCTAAAAGAACTGGAAGACTTTTGTAAGGAAGAATGGGCAAAGATACCTCAAACAAGAATGGAAAGACTCTTGGCTGGCTACAAAAAGCGTTTACAAGCTGTCATACTTGCCAAAGGGGGCAGTACAAGATATTAACTCTGCAGGGTGCCCAAACTTTTGCAGACGCCATTTTTTTGTTTTCTGTAATTTTGAAAGTGTAAATGATGGAAATAAAATCTAACTTTTTTTTTACATATTATAAGAATGTCTAATGTCTAATTTGATGCCTTTTGGAGATTTTTTCATCTTTCCTTGGCTTCGTTATGCACATTAATACAAATTTTTACCTGGGGTGCCCAAACTTTCGATCCGCACTGTACACTCACTATATATGGTTTTTCAGTTAGGGCAATTTTCTTTGCTTCCAAGATATAAAGGTCCTGAAAAAGCTAATGTGATGTGAAACGTGTTGACCTCGTGGGATGGTTCAACAAAGATATTGCAGCAAAGATATTTGTGAACAGATACAATATACATGGTCTACATTGCTTTTAAGGGATTCTAATCCCGTGTTATTTTTAATTTGTCCTTAAGTGTTGTAATAACATTTTCTATATCTATGTGTCTGTCCTCTCTAGTACCAGTAAAGTCCAATAAAATGGTTGTTTTGGGTCTGCAATTTAGAATTTTATCTACCATGTAGCTGCCCAACCCTCTATTTTATCAAGGCCCTCTATTAATGATGCCATTTCCAAATGTTTTTCGGGCATAATTTTGTATCATTGGCAAACACACTTTCAGCAAACACTGAAATTGAACTCTTAATTCCAACCTCTATATTATTGATAAACAAATTGAACAGCACTTGCTCAGAGACAAAACTCTGGGATAAACCATTTACAACTTTAGACCAGTCAGAGAATGAGTCATCTATCACCACTCTTTGTACCCATTCATGTAACCAGTTTCCTATCCAAGTACATTCAGTTTTATAAACTCCAACAGAAGGCCTTATGAAAATCCAGATAAACTACGTACACTGTATTTCCATGAACCAATCCCTCACTTACTCATAGAACGATAACAGATTGGCCTGACAACAATGGCCATTCATAAATTCATACTGATTGTCACGTATGATACCTTTATCACACATTTCTGTATATTTATATTCCCACAAATACCTTACATACTATTGAGGTTAGGTTGACTATTTTGTAGTTTCCTGGACATACTTCTGATTCTGTATTGTAAATCTGTACCACATTTGCTCTACACCAACCGATTGGGACCATTCCATTACATCCTATTTCAATGAAGATTTATTTATTTATTTATTTATTTATTTATAAAAAAGAAAAAAGGATTGTTTAAAGGGGTGTTCCAGCCTGTTTTTAAGTTTATTAAAAGTCAGCAGCTACAAAAAGTGTAGCTGCTGGCTTTTAATAAAAAGACACTTACCTGCTCCACGGTTCCAGCGACGCGCCGGCCGGGGCTCCGCTCCTCGCCCCCCCTCGCCGGCCGGCGTCTTCATTCCTAGTGTGGGCACCCGGCAGTGACAGCTTTCGGCTTCACGGCCGGGCACCCACTGCGCATGCGCGAGCGGCGCGGTGCCATCCGATTGGACAGGCGCTCGCCTACAGGGAGGAGCTGCAATAAGGCGATTAAGCTATTCGCCTTACCAGCCCCTCGGCGGAAGGAAGAAGTGGGACAGGAAGTACCACTGCTCCTGAAGCCCCCCCCCCCCAAAAAAAATTACATGCCAAATGTGGCATGTAAGGGGGCAAGGAGTGGATTAAGCGGAAGTTCAATTTTTAGGTGGAACTCCGCTTTAACCATCAATTTTGGGCAGGATTGTGACATGTGAGAACAGCATTTAGGTGGTTCTCTGTTGATCTTGAAAGAATCCATTATCCAAATGTATTATGTATGAAGACAGGCAGTCTAAATGTTTTTACTATAAGTAGGTTAGGGCATCTGGACATGTGGCTTTACAATGTGGTAGGTTACTGTATTAAGGATTTCCACAGCTTTCATGATTCCTTTTGGATAGCAAAACGTAGCCATGTCTGGGCTTGTCAATAGGGATGTCACAATTAACAAGAAATTTGTTGATGAAATGTAATAAAATGGTTGCTGTAAGCCAGATCTCTAATATTATAAAGTTTTACATGATTGTTAGGGAAAATGTCTGCAATATTAAGGGTTTTGTGAAGTCTTTGAGCAAATATTGGATGGTCTTTATTACTTTTTTATAGACAATTTGGCCTAGAATTCAGTGTGCTCTTCTTCACTGAGACTACTAGTTGTAGGTGGTTCTAAAGTCCAACAGTTTTACTTTGCATTTCCCCTGCATTAGGGGGAAAAAAATCCCCTCGAACCCCCCCCCCCCCCCACACACACACACATACACACTCCAAACAGTTACCTGAGCTTGTCAGTGATCCAGCACTGTCCTGGTTGCAGGCTTTCTCTCTTCACTTCCTGGTCTCACAGGAGACTCAGCAGTAGCTGTATTTTATGTTGTCATTTGTTGTTCTGTATGCACATACTATGGTAGAGTAAATATTCACATTCCTTTGTTAGCAGGTTATGTTTGTATTCAAACATGACACTGCACAGGTTAATGCATGAGTTCTGTCTGTAGTCTGAGAACTGGTACTTCCTTTGAAATAACTACATATCCCACAATCTCTCATTCTAGCACTTTTCCAGTTGTGAACTTCACAGTAATTAGATCTAACATGGAGACAGACAGAGCATTCATAGGCACACAGAGAGCTTTCTGGTGCAGCTGGAAGATTTATTTTCATTTACAATAGCACTCTCAAATTTGTAATGCAACACCAGTGGCAGCTGGTGGCATATTTATTGGGGGGGTGGGAAACCATTCACCCACAGCCACTCCCCGGTCGGTTGGGTCACAGGCACCCCCCACTTACTCCATCTATACTTTGGGTGGTGGGCGGCGTCTCCTCCTCTTGGTGCTTCACGACAGCTTCCCCTGCATCTCTTCCCTCCTTGGTGGTCAATATTATCGCTTCTCCTCTCCATCAATCGGTGGACAATAGCGAATATTAATTGACTATTGTCCCACAACTGGGTGGGCTCGCCCACCCTTTTTTAAGCCTATTAGAGCCTCTGGCTCTAATCAAGTGCTTCTAAAAAAAAAGACAGTGCAATCAATGCGTCCAGCACCTCACATGTAGATTAGGGGGCAGACCCATGGATTAAGAGCTGCGGTCTCACCACCTCCACGTTGGTTTCTACCTCCGACCCTGCATTGCGACACATACATTGGAAACCATGTGATCATGAACAGGAAGTTATAGTGTCCCTTTATCAAATGGGGACAAGATAGGTGAATGAATACATGGACATGGGGAAATTGATCAGACATGACACTACATATTGCAACCGCAACGTGTGAGCTTATCATTACAAGGTTAGGCAAACAAACAGCACAGGGAAACAGCACAGGGAATATACTAATACCTCGCTTAAAAAAAATTAAGGGCCAGATCCACGTACAGTGGGCTTAACTTAAATATTGGGATTTAAGTTACACCGCCGCAAAATTTCTACCTAAGTGCCCGATCCACAAAGCACTTACCTAGAAATTTTCAGCGGTGTAACTTAAATCCGTCCGGCGCAAGGCGGGCCCAATCTAATGGGGCGAGTCCCATTTAAATTAGGCGCGCTCCCGCGCCGGACGTACTGCGCATGCTCCCGGCGCGATTTTCCCGACGTGCTTTGCGCGAAGTTATGTTGCGCCGAGTTTTGTGAATTGCGCCGGGTAAAAAATGTTGCGTCGGGAAAAAAAAGAGATGCGGCGGGAAAAAAAAAATAAAAAAAAAAAATTTGACAGCGTCGCGGGAAAGAAGGGTCTACTTTTACATGGTGTACTAACTTTACACTTTGTAAAAGCAGCCCTATCTTTGCGTTTGCAAACTAACAACTTACAGAGACTTCACGAAGGGAAACAGCTTCCAGGATCTCCGTAAGTGCTAATTTGCATACCCGAAGCGGATTTTCGACGAGAAATGCCCCCAGCGGCGGCCGCGGTACTGCATCCTAAGATCCAACAGTGTAAAACTATTACACCTGCCGGATCTTAGGGATATCTATGCGTAACTGATTCTCTGAATCAGCCGCATAGTTAGAAACAGGGATATGACGGCGTATCAGCAGATACGCCTGCGTATCCCTTTTGAGGATCTGGCCCTAAGTGTACAATGCCTTGAAAGATATCAGAAAAGATCATTGGTGTCAGTGGTCATTTTTCTGAGAGATAGAAAAAGCACATTGCTTGAGAAACAAGTTTTGGAGGATCCCTGATTGAGAAAGGCTGCTCTATGCTAATTGTTACTTTTTGAAAGAATCATCTTTCTTAAAGGGGTTGTAAAGGTTTGTTTTTTATTTTCTAAAAAGGTTCCTTTAAGTTAGTGCATTGTTGGTTCACTTACCCTTTACTTCGATTTACCTTCTAAATTTTTTTTTTCTTTGTTTTCTTTGTCTGAATTTCTCACTTCCTGTTCCTCCTCAGTAAGCTATTCTGGCTGACTAAACACTGTTCGGATGATGGTGTGAAGTTTACTGAGGAGAAACAGGAAGTGAGAAATTCAGACAAAGAAAAAAAACATTTAGAAGGGAAACAGAGGGAAAAGGTAAGTGAACCAACAATGCACTAGAAAAAAAAAAAAAAACCTTTACAATCCCTTTAAGCTTTAAAGCCATTGGCCCAGATTCGAGTAGCAATTGCGCCTGTGTAACCATAGGTTACACAGCGCAATTGCTTACTTGCCCCGGCGTTACGAATGCTCCTGATTCAGGAACATCGTAACGCCGACTGCAGCCTAAAATCTGCGTGGCATAATGCTCTTATGCCACGCATATCTAGGCTGCATTCTTGCGATGACCGCTAGGGGGCGCTCCCATTGTGGTCAGCGTATAGTATGCAAATTGCATACTAACACCGATTCAGCATAGTGGTGCAGTGAATAGCACTTTCGCCTAGCAGCAAAAGGGTCGCTGGTTCGAATCCCGACCACGACACCATCTGCCTGGAGTTTGCATGTTCTCCCTGTGCATGCGTGGGTTTCCTCCGGGTACTCCGGTTTCCTCCCACACTCCAAAGACATGCTGGTAGGTAAATTGGATCTTGTCCAAATTGGCCCAGTATATATGTATATATGTGTGTACGACTGTGTGTCCCAAGCGTGTCATGATCCTACGGGGTAAAATGACCGCACCAGCCAAGCAGACTCTGGCTGGAAAAAGCGCCCAGAGGCGATTCAGTTCGCATGAGTTGCGCTATACAAGTTATTCATTCATTCATTCATTCACAATGTTGCGCGAGCCCTGCGTACGCAATTTACGTTGTTTCCGTACGGCGTGTTTAGCGTAAGGCTGCCCCTTCTAATAGCAGGGGCAGCCAATGCTAAAGTATACCTGTCGTTCCCGCGTCGCGACGTTCGAATTTTACGTAATTTGCGTAAGTGATTCGTGAATGGCGCTGGACGCCATTCACGTTCACTTTGAAGCAAATGACGTCCTTGCTACGTCATTTGCCGCAATGCACGTCAGGAAAGTTTCCCGACGGAGCATGCGCTCTAAGCTCGGCGCGGGAGCGCGCCTAATTTAAATGATTCCCGCCCCTTACGGGATCATTTACATTAGGCGCCCTTACGCAGGGCAAGTTTACACAGCGCCCGCGCAATTTACGGAGCTACTGCTCCTTGAATCGCGGGCAAATCGAAATATTTGCGTGGGCGCAGAGAAAAATCTTTGCTCTTTGCCCACGCAAATATTGCTCCGATCTACCTGAATCTGGGCCCCTAATATTAAATGTGATATTTGGAGGACCTTGGAGGTTATTCTGCTACCCTCTCTGGTTATTTAACTAGTCAACCCAGATATTGCTCTACTTGTGAACTATAAGAGAGAATGTGACAAAAGCTTCTTCACTCCTGTTATCACAGTAAGCAAATATAGACTAAGTATCAGTGTTTGTATGATATTCTACAGTAAGTGTTTTTCAATATTCTATTTATCTTTTATCGTCCTTAATGCTTTCCACAGAAATCTGACCTCATTGACACATCCTTGTCTGGATTTTACATCCCACCTCCTAAGATCCTTCCGTTTTCATCGACATCTTCTACAGCTGGCAATACATCTAAAATTAACCCATACATTGCCTTTCTGAACAGACCTTGGCTTTTTTATTTTGCAGTCTATTTTAATTACTTTATAAATAGAGTCAGATTTCATATGGTGTAAATATTTGCAGCCAAGTGTTGTTTACTACTGCTATATTTGGAAGTTGCACAGTGTGCACATTTCTTGCATGTTCAGAAAAAAGTGACCCACTTTACAATGGGTTAATTTAAAAGGCAC
This sequence comes from Rana temporaria, assembly GCF_905171775.1. Taxonomy (NCBI): domain Eukaryota; kingdom Metazoa; phylum Chordata; class Amphibia; order Anura; family Ranidae; genus Rana; species Rana temporaria. The sequence goes on along the minus strand of NC_053489.1, from coordinate 449,191,344 downwards.
TGAATTATGTACTCAGTAAGTCCAATTCCTGCTTCTTTACAGCCTCATACTTTACATGGCTCATGTGACATATATTTTCCTGTGGTTATTTTTAGCTTTTGCAATCTAAACATAACTCAGCATTCTTAATACAAGTCCTTGAGTACCCCCAGTAGAGGGTGCAAGGAACTCCCTGCCTGAGTGCTAATGTATTTTACAAATCGGCTAAGCAATTGATTTATTTAGCAGGCTTTAGTTGTTATAAAATACCAAGAATGAAATGCTGCCCCCCCCCCAAAAAAAAAATTACACCCACCAAAATGCCCCCACATCCATTATTTTATATCATGATAACTAAAGTGGACCTATCATGGCTCTATACATGTATATAGGAGTATAAAGAGGACCTGTTATGGTTGTTTACATGTATAGGAGTATAAAAAGGACCTGTTATGGCTCTATTCATGCAATTAGCCCCACAGTGGAGCGGAGAGCAGAACGGGAGGAGCGGCCGGGCGGCAATTAGCCCCACAGTGGAGTGGAGAGCGGAGCTGGTGGAATGGGATGGCGGACGGCAATTTGCTGCCCCCCTGAAAGTGCTGCCTGGTACAATGGTACCATCGGGTCACATGGTAGGGCCAGCCCTGTGCATGTGTGGGTGTGCATGTATGTGTAAATGGTCAGGTTTGTAAACCCTGATGCATAGTTGTGTTCCCTAGATCAAGCCTTGAGCAGAGGTTGAAACCAGCCTGGAGGTGGTGAGACCGCGGCTCTTGAGTACCTGTCTAATGCATTTGTGTAATATATGCCGATTACAAGAGTTTTAAATGTGGGTGGTATAATGTTTAATAAATTAAATTTTATTGGTTTAATGCACTTTTGGAAGCCTTCCTTCTGTTCTTGCATACATATGCTGTGTGATGAGATTCGTCCATCAGAGGATGTTATAACCAAGTGATCACTGATTAACAATTAAAGTGGTTTGTAAACACTGGAAAAAAAAAACCTGTAAGACAAAGTCATAATGAGCTAGTATGCATCGGATACTAGCTCAATATGAATTACTTACCTTAGAACGAAACCCTGCAGTGGTGCCCCCACACCGCTGAGATGGCTGACATCTTCCCCGATGTTTCTTCTGGGTTCGTGGGCTCCTGCGCTATGAGTTGTTGGAGCTGTGATTACATCCCTCTCGAACATGCGTACGGTAGTTTACGACACAGGCTCTGAAGGTCCAGCACGGTAAGCCTGACCTTCACAGCGCATGTGCCAATAAGGTCATTGGCTGCATGCACTCTGAATAGCTCCTAAACTGTGCAAGTTTAGGAGACGTTCACAGTACCTACGGGTAAGCCTTATTATAGGCTTACCTGTAGGTACATGTAAAAAATAAGACTGTACTTCCACTTTAAGCGCCTTTGCCTTTTTATGAGAATGAAAGGCAATAGGATCTGGTAAATACAATCCCATATGGAGTTGATGTCACTGAATCACGTTGGCGGTGGAACATATGATGCAATAAGTCTGTAACTATTCACATGGCAGAGAAATGATCAGTCTGATGGACTCACTGTGAAGATTTGAGTTACCTTAAGGACTGTCTGTTACACGCACTAAATTTTTCACATTTTAATTTTGTTTGTTTTTTCATTTTATTGATTTGTTAATATATTTTTATGTAAAGTATAAGTGCTTTTGACACTATTTACATGTAGTGTTGTCAGACCTCAAATTTGCGAGTGGAAAATTAGGTCTGGCAAGGAGCTGGGCTTCCTGGGAGTGGGAGGGGGGGAAGCGAGCACCGCTGGCGATCAGGGTTAATCGCGAGCCGTTCTCGCAGTGATCGCCCCGATGGCATAGAGGAAGCGGAGAGCCGTGGGATCACAGAACGGTATAGCCCACTGTTACAACTTTGAAACTGTTACAGCATTGAAATTTCCTCCGATCTGCTCGCTCCCACAGCCCCGCCTCCTCCTGACCCCGTGCCTGTGATAGACAACACATCTCAGCATTGGACCCGCATTCTGTCTATTAGAGGTGCGGGGTCAGGAGGAGGCGGGGCTGTGGGCAGAGCGGAGGAAATTTCAATTTAAGTTGAAACAACGTGCTATACCGCTCTGCGATCCCACGGCTCTCCTCTTCCTCTATGCTCTCTGCCATCGGGGCCATATATACTGTAGGTAGAAAATGGTTCAAAAATGCTTGCTTGTTCAACTTTTTAAATAATAGCTCAACTTGATTCTCAGAATACAAAAATTTGTGATTTTGTGGCTGAAACAAACAATTTTCGAAACCTAAGTGGTGGAATCGATCAAAACAGACCAAAAATAAAAACCTACAGTGTATGAGCAGGCTGAAGTTAATCCTGGAAGCACAGCAAAATTCTTTCCACCACCAAACTTTTGTGCAAACATGGAGATTGACAAATCTATATCAAATGCAAATTCTGTTTTGAACAATTTTCTAAGGGGGCAAAGTGAATCGGCAAAGGGGGCAAAGTGAATCTGCAATGGGGGACGGTGAGTCCACAATGGTGAGCACGGTAAGTCCGCAATGGTGAGCACGGTGAGACCGCAATGGTGATCATGGTGAGTCCGCAATGCTGAGCACGGTGAGTCCGCAATGGTGGGGACGGTGAGGCTGCAATGGTGGGGACGGTGAGGCTGCAATGTTGGGGGCGGTGAGGCTGCAATGGTGGGCGTGGTGAGGCTGCAATGGTGGGCACGGTGAGGCTACAATGGTGGGCAAACTGAGTCCGCAATGGTGATCCCGGTGAGTCCGCAATGGTGAGCCCGGTGAGTCCGCAATGGTGAGCCCGGTGAGTCTGCAATGGTGAGCACAGTGAGTCCGCAATGGTGGGGACGGTGAGGCTGCAATGGTGGGCACGGTGAGGCTGCAATGGTGGGCACGGTGAGGCTGCAATGGTGGGCACAATGAGGCTGCAATGGTGGGCATGGTGAGGCTGCATTGATGGGCACAGGTGAGGCTGTGCTGAGGGGAACTGATAAAGTTGTTGTTAATATTTATTTTTGCAACTTAATTCTGCATAAAACATTTCACAAGATAATTTATGAGGGCGTGATTAGCGGGAGAATTAGGGATGGGGTAGGGGTTGGGTGGGGCAACTAGTAATCAATACCATGGATAATATTAAAATACATCAATGGCACATATGATTCTTATGCACATGTAGATACAGTTTGTGTCTCTTTAAACCATTTCCAGAGCATGAAAATAATCAATGCTAGTACTTGAGTTTCATGCTTAGTTAAATCCCACTGATGCTCTGATGCTGGTTGCAGAAAAATGTGTTTCATACAGTTAGGTCCATATATATTTGGACACAATTTTCATACTTTTGACTCTGTATGCCACCAGAATCTAATTAAAATAAACAATCCAAATGAATTTGAAGTGCAGATTTTCAGCTTTAATTCAAGGGGTTGAACATAAATATCAAGTACAAATTTTAGGAACTGCAACCATTTTTATACAATGTTAATTTTTTATATTTTGTTGAGAATCCTTTACTGGCAATGACTGCCTCAAGTCTGGAACCCATGGACATTACCAAAGACTGTGTTTCTTTCTTTCTGATGCTTTGGCAGACTCTAACTGCAGCTGTCTTCATTTGTTCTTTGTTTGTGGGTCCTCCTGCCTTTAGTTTTGCCTTCAGGAAGTGAAATGCATGCTCAATTGGGTTGAGATCAGGTGATTGACATGGCCATTGCACAATATTCCACTTCTTTTCCTTCAAAAGCTCCTGGGTTGTTCTTGCAGTGTGTTGTGGATCATTGTCCATCAGTACTGTGAAGTGCCATCCAATCAACTTTGCTGCATTTGGCTGAATCTGGGCCGACAGTTTATCTCTAAACACTGCAGAATTCATCCCGCTACTTCTGTCTTCTGTCACATCATCAATAAACACCAATGACCCAGTGACACTGGAAGCCATGCATGCCCATGCCATCACACTGCCTCCACCATGTTTTACAGATGACATTGTGTGCTTTAGCTCATGAGCTGTTCCGAGCCTCCACAAAGCTTTTTTTCTTCCCGTCATTCTGGTACAGATTAATCTTAGCTTCACCCATCCAAAGAATGCTTTTCCAGAACTGGTCTGGCTTTTTTAGATGTTTTTTGGCAAAGTCTAATGTGGCTTTTCTATTATTCAGGCTTATAAATGGTTTGCACCCTGTGGTGAACCATCTGTTTTTGCTCTAATTAAGTCTTCTCTTGATTGTAGATTTTGGCAATGATATGCCCACCTCCTGGAGAGTGTTCTTCACTTGTCTGGATGTTGTGAATGGGTTTTTTCTTTACCATAGAGAGGATCCTGCAATCATCTACCACTGTTGTCGTCTGTTGATGTCCAGGCCTTTTTATGTTCCTGAGCTCACCACTGCCTTATTATTTCCTCAGAATGCACCAAACTGTTGATTTGGCCACCCCTAGTGTTGCTGCTATCTCTCTGGATTTGTTTCATTTTTAAAGCCCTACACTGGCCCTTTTCACTTGCATGGACAGCTCCTTTGAAAACATGATGTAGGCTCCCAGCAATAGATTCCAAATGCAAATACCACACTTAGGATCAACTCCAGACCTTTTACCTGCTTAATCGATGAAGAAATAACAAGGGAGAAGCCCACACCTGGCCATGAAACTGTTTTCTTAATTCAATTGTCCAATTACTTTTGGTCCCTTGAAAAAAGGGGGGAGGGTGACTATTCTTAAGAGCTGTAATTCCTAAACTTTTCCTCCGATTTGGTTGTACACACCCTCAATTTTAACCTGAGAGTGTGCACTTTCGGCCCATATCCATAGCTTGAATATGTTTTGGTAAATACCTGAAAAATTTAAATTGTGCCTGTGTCCAAATATATATGGACCTAACTATATATCTTCCTTTTTTAGCCTTTGCCCTGGGACATTAATTGTGCTTTAAAGCTGGCATTTGTTTTTTAAAGATAACATGTATCTAGTAGGCTAAGGGTAGTTAACCTATCCGTGTTTGACAAGAAATGGTGGTTTTCCTATTACGTTATGTGAAATATACTGTTAAAAAACATTTTTGTTTATCAATAAGATTTAAGTTATTTTTTTTTTTCTGCATAGGCCCATGGTCAAAATACCTAAAAATGCATCTGATCCTCACAGATGTGATTTAAAATGTCAAAAGCATTCTCTGCGGCCCCTTTCTGATCTCTTGTTTTCCATCAGCTGTAAAGTAAAAAAATTGTGACAACCTGCAAGACTTCAGAGGTCTGCATCAAGATTAGTCAGAGGATAAAAAAAGCTGTAAATACAATATTCTTTTGTTATCCCTTGTCCAGAATTTGCTCAGAGCAGCAACATGGCTATGAAGTGAAACTTGAGGAAACCTTGAATGTAGATAGGACTAATAATCAATTGGCCCCAGAACCCCAAAGGCTTTTGTGCAACAACAGAGCCTGCACACAGAGTTTATCTTCTCCTGCCATTCCTGTTAACAATGTTGCTGCCATTTCTCTTGTCTAAATGCACAGTATATGCACATTAGTATTCTTGTAACTGTGATCACTTTGAATCAGCTTAGCATGATTTCATGCACACATTTTGGAAATAAAATTGACTGCAAAGCTTAATCACTGTGGAAATGCCTGAGGATTTGCACAGCCATCCTGCACAATCTACATAATATACTGTATATAATATGTGTATAGATAGCTCTATCTAGTGGCCATAATGTGGTATTTTCTTGAAATACTTAAACCAGGAAAATACTGCATTTTGGCCACTAGATGGCGCTGATAAATCATATGTAATACACGTGTTAGACACATTACGGGGATCATTTGCAATGGCTGTGTGAATGTGGAGGCATTGGAACATGGATTTTGTTCTGATAAATAGACCTCTAAGTGTTTTTGGATATGTACTACAATAGATTGTATAAGCACATTTTCTTTCAATCTCAACATAACTAATATTTGGCTCCAAAAGTTTACCCGATGCCCTGTATCTCATTTATAATGTGTGGGCCCCATCGTTTTTTTTCCCATCGGTGAAAAAACGTAGAACCTGTTTTAAAATTATCTGATGGTTAAAAAAACGATATAAAAAAAACATTGTCTGTTGGCAAGTCCATTGGTTAAAAATCCACGCATGCTCAGAATCAAGTCGACGCATGCTTGGAAGCATTGAAGTTCATTTTTCTCAGCACGTCATTGTGTTTTACGTCACCGCGTTCTGACACAAACGGATTTTTAACTGATGGTGTGTAGGCACGACTGATGAAAGTCAGCTTCATCGGATATCTGATGAAAAAATCCATCGGTTCGTTTTCATCGGATGAACCGATCGTGTGTACGTGGCATAAGAGTTAAAGGAAATCTCAATTTGTGTTACGAAACTGACTGCAATACAAGCTATTTTATTTAACCACTTCAGGCCCCGCGCATCGTCAAATGACGTCCACAGATGGGATCACACAATCACGGCAGGACCATAGATCTGTGTGTGTAAACCGATATGTGTTCCCAGTACAGAGGAACACAGATCGGTCTCCTCCCCTTGTGTCCCCTCCCCCTACAGTTGGAATCACTCACTAGGGAACATACTTAACCCCTTCAGTGCCCCTCAATGTTAACCCCTTCCCTGACACTCACAATTATACAGTTATCAGTGCAGTTTTATAGCACTAATCGCTGTATAAATGTGAATGGTCCCAAAAATGTGTCAAAAGTGTCCGATATGTCCGTCGCAATGTCACGGTCACAATAAAAATCGCAGATCGTCGCCATTATTAATTAAAAAAATGCAATAAATCTATCCCCTATTTTGTAGACGCTATGGCCCGGATTCTCATAGATGGGCGTAAAACTCCGTGGGCGTAACGTATCTCATTTACGTTACGCCGCCGCAAGTTTTACAGGCAAGTGCTTTATTCACAAAGAACTTGCCTGTAAAGTTGCGGCGGCGTAGCGTAAATCACCCGGCGCAAGCCCGCCTAATTCAAATTAGCCGGGTAGGGGGCGTGGAGCATTTAAATTAAGCGCGTTCCCGCGCCGAACGTACTGCGCATGCGCCGTCCAGAAAATATCCCAGGGTGCATTGCTCCAAATGACGTCGAAAGGACGTCATTGGTTTAGACGTGAACGTAAATGGCGTCCAGCCCCATTCACGGACGACTTACGCAAACAACGTAATTTTTTTAATTTCGATGCGGGAACGACGGCCATACTTAACATTGGTTGCCCCTCATATAGCAGGGGCAACTTTACGCCGCGCAAACCTAACGTAAACGTCGTAACTTCACTGCGTCGACCGCGCGTATGTTCGATGATTCGCGTATTTAGCTAATTTGCATACTCGACGGGGAAAACGATGGAGGCGACACCTAGCGGCGAAAAAAATATGCATTTAAGATCCGACAGCGTAAGAGCCTTACGCTTGTCGGATCTAATGGATATCTATGCGTAACTGATTCTAAGAATCAGTCACATAGATACGACAGCCCAGATTAGGACTTACGACAGCGTACATGGCGTTGCGCCGTCGTAAGCCCTTTGAGAATCTGGGCCTCTAACTTTTGCGCAAACCAATCAATATACACCTATTGTTATTATTTTACCAATAATATGTAGATGTATACGTATCGGCCCAAACTGTGGAATAAATATGTTTTTTTTATAGATTTTTGGGGGATATTTATTATAGTAAAAAATATTGAATTTTTTTTCAAAATTGTCGCTTTTTTTTTGTTTATAGTGCAAAAAATAAAGACCGTGAGCAAATACCACCAATAGAAAGCTCTATTTGTGGGGAAAAAAGGGAGTACATTTTGTTTAGGAGCAACGTCGCACGACTGCGCAATTGTCAGTTAAAGCGACACAGTGCCGAATCTCATAAAGTGCTCTGGTAAGAAAAGGGGTACATTCTTCTAGGGCTGAAGAGGTTAATGTTTCTAAAATATTATTTAATTGCAATCTTCAGATGCTGTAATTTTCCTCAGTTTTTTTACCCCACTCTTTGAAAGCCAACCCCCCCCCCCCCCCCTCACACACACACACACTTTTCCCATTGGTATTCAGTCTGATCGCACAACATCATGGGTCCTTTCCTTTCTGTGGCATTGCATTCTCAGTGCAGCATAGAACACTACATAACACGGTGGAACCACCCTACACAGCATCCTCCTATGAGTTCATGGTTCTTAGATAATGACCCTCGGTGAGAGGGTCCTTAAAGCCCTGCAGTTACAGAAAGTGTATCAAATGACACTGGGCATCATCCTACTCAGTGCCAACTGGTGCTAAAAGGAAATATGGTGGGGACAGCACGCAGAGATAAGGTAAGTATTGTGGCCCAGGCTGGAAATAGGCTTTAAGTGATATAATTTTTACCATTTTTTACTCTAATCTTAGGGGCTGGTGCTATCTTTGGACCAAACTGTTTCCATTTTCCTATCCCCAAAACTGTTGGATACGCTTGACTTTGTTTGCAAATGGCCGTTCCTTTTTTGTATTCTTTTCCACAGTGCAAACTTTTAGGAAATCCTCTGTGATTATTGGTGATTACATTATCTAATTACATTAGCTGCAGGATACACAAACAGCATTGAAACCACTGACAGGCCCCAGGCAAAGAAAGATTTTTTCAAGGCAAAACCGTGAAACACATTATACACATTATGATACGACAATGCATCTAGCTAAACATTAATTACTGTTTAAGGTTCTGGTTTAATCAATTCATCCCCAAAAAGGTTTTACCCCCTTCCTGACCAAAGCACGTTTTACAATTTGGCACTGTGTCACTTTAACTGACAATTGCGCGGTCGTGCAACGCTGTACTCAAACAAAATTTGCATACTTTTTCCCCCCACAAATAAAGCGTTCTTTTGGTGCTATTTGATCACCTCTGTGGTTTTTTATTTTTTGCACTGTCCAATAAAATAATTTTCAAACTTGTTGAACCTTTGAGCAATTTAGAGACATGGGCCCAGATTCAAGAAGCACTTGCGCCCGGGCAACCATAGTTGCGCGGCGCAAGTGCTTACTTGCTCCGGTGTAACGAGTGCTCCTGATTCAGGAACCTCGTTACACCGAATGCAGCCTAGGATGTGACAAACATAAGCCTCCTTATGCCTTCACATCCCAGGCTGCATTCTTGCGTTGGCCGCTAGGGGGCGCGGCCTTTGTGATCGGCGTGTAGTATGCAAATTGCATACTACCACCGATTCACAAAAGTTGCGCGGGCCCTGCGTACGCAAGGTACGGAGTTTCCGTACGGCGCCTTTAGCATAAGGTTGCTCCTGCTAATAGCAGGCGCAGCCAATGCTAAAGTATAGCTGCGCCTCCCGCTCGCGACGTTCAAATTTCACGTCGTTTACGTAAGTGAACCGTGAATGGCGCTGGACGCCATTCACGTTCACTTACAAGCAAATGACGTCCTTGCGACGTCATTTGCCGCAATGCACGTCGGGAAAGTTTCCCGACGGAGCATGCGCTGTTCGCTCGGCGCGGGAGCGCGCCTAATTTAAATGATTCCCGCCCCCGGCGGGATCATTTACATTAGGCAGCCTTGCGCCCGGCTGCTTAGCATATTGCCCGCGCAATTTACGGAGCAACTGCTCCGTGAATCGCGGGCAAAGCGCAATATTTGCATGGGCGCAGAGAAAAAAATTAGCTCTTTGCCCACGCAAATATTGCGCGATTCTACTTGAATCTGGGCCATGGGGTCCTCTGGACTATTACAAAAAAAGGTGAGCTTTGAGACGGTGCCAAGCTAAAAAAGAGAGCAAAGTTATGCTATATGCAGTTTTCATTCACATTTCTAAATCATGTCAAATGTGACTTTAAGTCCAAAAGCATCATGCTATGAATATTAAATTTTCCTACAAATATAATTTAAGAATCATGAAATATTACTAAATAGAACATTGTGTATGATGTAAAATGCAATTTTGCATGTATTTTGCCTAGGAGGGAACTACAAATACATTCAATTATATACATAAGGTACATTTTAATTGTGTTTAACATATTGTTTACATGTGGAACATTCATTTCTATGGGGCATGTACTTTTCCAAAACTGCAGGTAAAATGAAGTAAACAACAGTTTCCTATAAAACACTGCACCAAAACATAAAGATATAAACTAACACACTGAAAATAAACACACAAAACATTTCATGTGGTTCTAAAGTGTTTTGATGTGCAGCATTGCATGTTAAAATCACTAAGCATAAATGGACCCTTACAGTGTAAAATACTTCCTAGCACACACAAGTGGATTATGGGTCCCTTTCATGCAAAGCATGCTCTTCCCAGTCATATTATGTCTGTGTTATGTAAAACAGATTTATTTTTTTCTTGTTAACAAATAAATCCGCTACAATAAATTTGCAGTTTATAGACATAAAAAGTTGTAATTTCTCTTTGTACAACATGCGTGATTGATAAAGTAACATTAAACAAAATGATGTGCAGTTGAGAAAGCGACACAGCAACAAGATCATTTTAGACATGGGACTGTTTAATAAATATCCTTACAATTGGATGGGGTGAATTGTAAATTGTTTTAAAACTTTACCTCAATGTTCTGCAGAAATAGACTTCTACTGAACATGGAGTTGGCAAATGGTTTTCCATTAAGAGATTATTTACACTTGCTTCGGCTTCAACACACATTAACGGCTAGTATACACTTGCTTCAAAACAAGGCTTCAGACAGGCTTTGTTAAAGCTCTCTAAGCACTAGTCAAAGCTCCTTTCACTAAATAAAATGGTTAGCTTACAGTCCTTTTTACACCTTGCTCTTGCTTTGCTTTGCTTCAGCTTCGCTTCAAAAATTATACCCCATGTAGCTTTAGTGGTGCTTCCATGTTTTACAGTTTTTTTTAAACCTATGTTTTATATGTTTTATCCCACAGATTTCAACGCATTCAGGGTCTACCCAGGACATTGGTGTCAAAAAGTATTACGTTTTTTAATAAAAAAGCACAAAAGAAACTGTTTTCCTTTAGACCAGCCATTCCCAACAAGGGTTCTTCCCGTGGTTGCTAGGGGTTCCTTGAGCTGTGGCAGATGGACCTCCCATTTGATGCTGCCTGCTAAGCTCCAGTGCCAACAGCATTTGGCATCACCAGATGCTTGACACCAATGGTCTTTTTAGCTCTCTGTAAGGTTGGCATTCTGACAACCACTGTTAAGAGGGCGTTTTTTTTCCCACTGGCCACTAATGCAAGGGGAATCTTTCTTTCATTTGACTCACAATGGATTCATTTAGAAAAGGTTCTCCAGTAGTGCCTAAAAATCGTTTTAAGGGACATTCTGGGGTAAAAAGGTTGAAAAATGCTTCTTTAGACTTTCACTACTATTGGAATACCATGTTCCCTCATCTGAACATAGCAAACAGGGGAGTGAAAGGAAGGAGATGACTGTCTCCTCTGACTTGTTCAATTATGCGTGTGTGCTATTGAGCTTTTTTTCACGCTTTTGTTTGACAGAGCAACTAAGAACATATAGGAAATGCAGCCTGGAGCTCTAACTGCTGTGTAGAAAGAATTAAACATGAAACATTAATAAGTGATATTTATATGTAACTCCACTCCGTTGGATTGAATTGAGCCCCTCTATCCTGCCCAAGTGATGACTCCCCCTACTCGGATCAAAGAACACCAACACATCTGTTGCATTTTAAATGGGTCAAAAGTAAGAAGGCAACAATGCCAGAGAGTTACAGTTGGAGGAAAAGCACAACATAGGATATAGTACAACTTAAATAGGTGCAACAGGCTTTGTCTAATGCCGCGTACACACCATCGCTTTCTGCGATGGAAAAATGCGACGCTTTATGTGCTTTAAAAAAACGTCATTTTTCAAACTTCAATTTGAACAACGACGTAGCATACACACCATCGCTTTTTCACAACGCTCTAGCACAGCGCAGTTCCGTCAATCACACACTCCTAAATAAAAACAAAATAGAGATTACTAATCAAATTGGTGACAAAAATTAAAAAATAAAAAAAAAGGTGGACCAATATATATATTTAAAATGTTTAAGATGGAAGATACAACTAAATAACAGAACACAAACATAAACATTATCAAACAAGAAAGAAACTAATTAAAAGCTTGTCATAACTATGCAACAAGATCAGCCGCAACAAACGTCCATTTCTGGGTAGCAGTTAAAAGCAGGGGTTAAAGAAGCGCTTTATTTTCTTGTCTATAAGCTGAAAAACACCTTAACGAATGTGCTGATTCCATTCTGAACAGTCGTTTTACATGAATGAGCGCTGCCGTCCACATCCACAACAAATTGTCATAGATGTCACACGAACACACGACCGAAAACACGAACAGAAAAAGGAATCCAAAACACAGAATGCAAATCATTGACAAAAATTAAAGTAACGAACATGAATTAAACAGAATAACGAACCATCCCGCATGTACGAAAATAAAACGGTAACAAAAATACGAAACGATCGGAATACGAAAAAATCTCGTCGTACGAAAAACGAACGGGAATGAACAGGAAAACGGCCGTCTTACAAGAAACAAACGGAAACGAACCTACGGAACGATACGAAACAGAACAAAAAAAAAGAAAAAAAATTCTGTGCACATGTCTAGCAGACAGTGTAAAAAAATCACACATGGCCTTAAGGCTCCTATCACATTCACCCCAGATGCACAGCAGCCACTCGGTAGCAGCAAGTCCCAAGTCCTCTGTAACTTCCGCCCTGCAACAGAATCAGTAGCATGTTCTCCTGAAACTCTCTCAGCACAGTAACAGCTCACAGCAGCAAATGCTCCTGTACCTCCTTGCAGCCCCATGCTGTATACACAGGCTCTCAGGCTAAACACTCCTTGGGCACAATACTCAATGTAGGTCCTGTCCCTGGACTCACAGTACAATCCCTGAACATACACAGCCACCCTGAAGCTCAGGAGGCAACTTCTCCACATTTCCCAAGCACCCTTCTCTCACTATGGGTCCTGGAAGACTCTCCCTTGCATGTCAGTCATTCTTCTGCTGTCACCTGGTGGGTAGGGCTTATGTACTCACCGGCCAGCCACAGTCCTCATTGACCTGGAGAGCAAATTAAATATCCTCTATCCCCAGGGTTGCTATGAGAGAGAAAACAATGATTGTTGCAAGTATCTTCAGCAGTGCTGGGCATTATTTAAATAGCCCAGTCGATGCCACATGTATTTACCTGACTTAAAAAATAATGCATTACATTGTCTTACCAGCAAGTGTTTCCCACCTGTTTGTTTTACAAAATCCTGATTGCTAATTGGAATCAACTTCTGCTATAAGAGACACTGGACTGTATTTGTTTATTACTAGCTTATCAGTAGACTGTCTTTGAAGTAAAAAAAATTACATATCACTTAGAATTGAGTCCCAAAAGTTGGGTACACAAAACAAGGAGAGACTAATAAAATAAATTTGTATTTCTAAAGTGATTTGTGTCTGCTCATACTTGCTGCTTTCATCTGCTGCACCCTCATATTCATACCATGCCCTCAGAGTTAACAGGTGGGATATGGGTGGTGCCTTTGGCCCCAGGGAAGCTTCTTTTACAAATCAAATACTTTTTAATTATCTTGAAGTATTTTCCAAAGAATGGTGTAAACTTACATAATAGAAATTGTTCATAAAAATAATAACAAACATCACATTAATAAAAAAACATATTTTTTAATAATTAAGTACAGTATTAGATTTATAAAAGCAACTATTTACAGTGCATATTTTTCGATACATTAAATTGTTTTTGATTTTGACCAATAATTCAATTGACCGTAAACCCTTGTTATGGCTATAGTAGAAAAAATATATAAAATCCATAAATGCATTGAAGAATTGTTTATATACCTAATAATAAAAAAAAGGTCTTCTACTTCTGCTTTTTTTTGTGGCTTATCTGGTGACTGTGCCCCATGTTTGTTTTAAGCTCTTGAGCCATGCTTCTACTGTTAATCGTCATATTATTTTGGGTTAACCTCTCCAAGTTCCTTCAAAGGACTACCAGAATGCTGGTCTCGAACAATGATGTATAGCAGATGCTGAAGCCAGTGGCGGCCTGTCCATAGGGGGAGCCCGGGCGCCGCCCCCCCCCCCCTCCTGTAGTCATAAAAAAAAAAAACGGGCCCTTTAAGGCTTTTAAAAATTAGTTTTGCAGCGCCGCGCAAATAACATACACTCATGCATTGCATGAGTGTATGTTATTGTGGCCAGCCTATTCAGATAACCGGACATTGGGCGCCGATTATCTGAATAAGGACAGCTGGTTGGCTGTGCGGAAGTGCCTATCAGAGCCAGCGGCTCTGATAGGCTTTCCCAGTACAGCCCTTCAGCTCCCGGATGTCTTATCCTCGGAATGTAGTGGGCTACGTCCCTTGGATAAGACTGACGGCCGTCTCAGCCAATCAGGTTCACTGATTCTGGTTATCAGTAACCTGATTGGCTGAAGCATCATCGAGGGCGGCAGAAGACATCGAGGGACCGTGGAAGGAGGATGGCGAACCCCAGAAAGGTAAGTGCCGGGCGGGGGGGGGGGGGGTTGGAAATCTGACTGGCAGCATTTTACAGGGCACAGTGGGGACAATTGATGTGGGGACAATTGATGTGGGCACAGTGGGGACAATTGATGTGGGCACAGTGGGGAACAATTGATGTGGGCACAGTGGGGACAATTGATGTGGGCACAGTGGGGACAATTGATGTGGGCACAGTGGGGACAATTGATGGCATGGCACAGTGGCTGCATTTGATGGCACAGTGGCTGCGTTTGGCATGGCATAGTGGTGACAATTGATGAGCACAGTGGTGACAATTGATGGCACAGTGGTGGCAATTGATGGCACAGTGGTGACAATTGATGGCACAGTGGCGACAATTGATGGCGTGGCACAGTGGCTGCCTTTGATGGCATGGCATAGTGGCTGCCTTTGATGGGCACAGTGGCTGCCTTTGATGGGCACAGTGAGGCTGCAATTTTTTTTTTTTTTCATTTGTTTGCGCCCCCCTAAAAATTTTGAGCACCAGCCGCCACTGGCTAGTGGTAATATTCAGCTCACTTTCTGTAGGCCCAGGCTGTCATAGAAGTGTCATCATACAGCTTGGACTCACAGTGTACCTGGACTGTGCAGCATTTAGGTGGGATGCAGGATGATTGACATCCCTGAACCGACCTGAAGACCACTAGAAAAAAAAAATCTGAATAACCTGTAAATTATTCGCTTTCTGTAGTAATAAGCATAGAAAGGTCTGAGATTAAGCGTGAAATATATTTCACTTTAGACACCTTCTCGATCAAACCCTATTCCATGTCTGTGGTACAGATATAATAAAGTGAAGATACTTGATTTGAGTACACTCTAAAAGGCACATAAAATATATCCATCTACCAACTCTAATGTACACACTATACTAGAGCATTGATGAAAAGCTATCAGCATACATTTACTCGTCACACTGAACTGTGGATCACACCCCATATGATGAGAAATATTTAGTCAAAACACAGTAAATGCAGCCAATCATGGGAGAGCTGGAGGGGAGGGGAGGGGGATGTGAATTGTGAACTTTTTATACAGGATGTGCATGTCTCCAGGCTAGTGCACGAGATATGTAAATAACCTGTCACTTGAAGCATGGGGGCGCAACGGACTTAGGTTTTTCTCTGTAAGTCCATTTTATTTCACTGAACAATAAAAAGAGGATTACTCAGAGCTGGATTAACTCTGTGTGGCAAGACTGGGCACAGGTGATAGGAAATCATATTCTCTACATTGTTACATCAAAAAAATAAATACAAATTTTCGGGTTTACATCCACTTTAAAGTTGAAAAATGTTACCTATATTACGATGAAAAAATACTTGTTTATCTAAGAAAACCCGGGGTGGTTTGACGCAAATGGCTGTTGTTAATTACTATGGGAGCTGCTACCTCCACTTGGACAACTACCAAGGTAGAGTCTGAGATAGAGGGTTAAGGAGTAGTGGGTGTGGCACTGCTCTGCTAATTATGTTATATATACAGTATCTCATAAAAGTGAGTACACCCCTCCCATTTTTGTAAATATTTTATTATATCTTTTCATGTGACAGCACTGAAGAAATTACACTTTGCTACAATGTAAAGTATGTGAAAATGTCCAAATGGGGACAGCAAATTTACACTGTTATACAAGCTGTACACTCACTACTTTACATTGTAGCAAAGTGTAATTTCTTTAGTGTTGTCACATGAAAAGATATAATAATATATATATTTACAAAAATATGACGGGTGTACTTACTTTTGTGAGATACTGTCAGCCCAGATTCAGCCAAATGCAGCAAAGTTGATCGGATTGTGCTTCACAGTACAGATGGACAATGATCCAAAACACACTGCAAAAGCAACCCAGGAGCTATATGTGTGTGTGGTTCCCTTTAACCACTTAAGACTCGGACCTTTATGCAGGTTAAGGACCTTGTCCCTTTTTGCGATTCGGCACTGCGTCGCTTTAACTGACAATTGCGCGGTCGTGTGACGTGGCTCCCAAACAAAATTGGCGTCCTTTTTTTCCCACAAAAAGAGCTTTCTTTCGGTGGTATTTGAACACCTCTGTGTTTTTTTTTGCGCTATAAACAAAAATATATCCATCTACCAACTCTAATGTACACACAATTTTAAAAAAAAAAAAAAATTTTTTTACTTTTTGCTATAATAAATATCCCCAAAAAATATATAAAAAAAACATTTTTTTCCTCAGTTTAGGCCGATACGTATTCTTCTACATATTTTTGGTAAAGAAAATCGCAATAAGCAATTATTAATTGGTTTGCGCAAAAGTTATAGCATTTAAAAAATAGGGGATAGTTTTATGGCATTTTTATTAATCATTTTTTTACTAGTAATGGCGGCGATCAGAGATTTTTTCCGTGACTGCGACATTATGGCGGACATATCGGACACTTTTGACACATTTTTTGGGACCATTTTCATTTTCACAGCGAAAAGTGCTATAAAAATGCACTGATTACTGTGAAAATTACAATGGCAATGAAGGGGTTAACCACTAGGGGGCGCTAAGGGGTTAAGTGTGCCCTAAGGGAGTGATTCTTACTGTAGGGGTGTGGCTGTAGGTGTGACGTGTCTGATCGTCGTTCCCTATATATAGAGTGACACTGCCACAGAGAAAAACGGGGAAGGTGTGTTTACACTCACCTCTCCCCGTTCTTCAGCTCCTTTGACCCGATCGCGGGACACCGATCGGGTCCCGTGGGCACGGCCATGGAGCTTCGGACCGGGTCGCGAGCGCGCCGGCGGTAGCACGCTCACGACCCACGTGCCATTCTGTCGACGTATATCGTCATGCGGCGGTCCTTAAGTGGTTAAATAATAAAATGTCTTCAGAGAAAATGCCTAGTGCTCTGTGGTTTTTAATTGCAATGTAATATCTACAAAATATACATAAAAAATATAAAACTACGCATTAGTGTTACCAAAACGTAATCAGTGAAAAGTAATATATCACCTTTACACATTTAACCACTTCAGCCCTGGAAGAATTGGCTGCCCAATGACCGGGTCATTTTTTGCGATTCGATTCGGCACTGCTTCGCTTTAACTGACAATTGCGTGGTCACGAGACGCTGTACCCAAACAAAATTGACGTCCTTTTTTTCCCACAAATAGAGCTTTCTTTTGGTGGTATTTGATCATCTCTGTGATTTTTTTTTTTTTGCGCTTTAAACAAACAATAAAGAGCAACAATTTTGAAAAATACATTTTGTGCTTTTTGCTATAATAAATATCCCAAATTTTAGGCCGATATGTATTCTTCCACATATTGTTGGTAATAAAAATTGCAATAAGCGTATATTGATTGGTTTGCGCAAAAGTTATAGCGTCTACAAAATAGGGGATAGATTTATAGCATTTTGAATTATTTATTATTTTACTAGTAATGGCGGCGATCTGCAATTTTTATTGGGACTGCAACATTATGGTGGACGCATCGGACACTTTTGACACATTTTTGGGATCATTGGCATTTATACAGCGATTACTGCTATAAAAATGCACTGATTACTGTGTAAATGTCACTGGCATGGAAGTGGTTTTATTGTGGGGGCGATCAAGGGGTTAATTGTGTTCCCTCATGTGTTTCTAACTGTTGGGAGATGGGACTGACCTAGACGAAATAACAGATCGGGGTCCAAGCTATTAGGAGAGTTCCTAATAGCTTGGACCCCGATCTGTTATTTCGTGAGTACGATCTGTCATTCCCCAGAGAACAGAACAGGGATTCGTGTGCTTACACACACACATCCCTGTTCTGCCTCTCGTGCCCACGATCACTCGCGTCTGGCGGTCATTGCGACTGCCGATCACGAGCATCAGCACCCTTGCAATGCAGCAGGTGCGTTCACGTGCCTCTGGCGGCGCACACACGTCTGCTAGCCTGCTTAAAGCGACCGACGTGCAGCTACGACGGTTCACGCAGCAAAGCCAAACTGCCGCAGTACAACTGCGGCGGCTAGTCCGCAAGCAGTTAATTGTAAAGTGGCGCATTCTCTTTTAGACCAGAAAGTAATAAAATGGGTAAAAATTTTAAAATTACAAGTTTGTGAGATGTGCAAAATGTCCTTGAATGAGTAATCCGTCCATATATGGTTGAGAAATAAAGTGACAGGTGCTCTTTAATCGTGTGTATCACAAATTAATGCTTGTGCTTTAATTTGTGCTCCACTTATGCTACTGAACTCACTAGAGAGCTTTCCCCACAAGGGGGTATCTCGCATTCACAGCTTACACTGCTGTATAGCAGGACGCAGATGCGAGTTTATATGTGTCTTTTCCTCTCCTTCCCCCTTTAAAATTTCAGCCCCTTCATCCCCTCCACATGTAGAGAGAATTTAAATCCCATAGCACATGTAGCGAGGTATCACCTTTCTTATGTGGTAAAAAGACTACCATCTGTTGATCAAGAAGGATCTCAGCCCCCTCCGGTGGCCAAGTTGTGCAATAGCCACCTTCTATTTACTTTTGCACTGGTACAGCAAGGAACGTTGGGAAACTGAGTACAGGGAGAAAGAGACTCCATTGCCCTGGTTTATTTATAGAATACAATACCCATAGATCAACTGTACAACCCCAGAATGCTTTGCTCCCCACACAGCCTGCTGGGGGAGGTAATTAAAGGAAGAGGACGTTTTGGGCGCGCTCTCTCTGGACCGCCTCTATAACTCAGGAGGACACCTGTGTGAGGTGTCTTCCCGGAAGTCTAGGCAATTTATTGTCTGGGGAACCTATGGCCAGGGAGCACCGATTTTTTTAAAGCCGGGCACCCCTTCCATAGACTCCCATGTTAAATGTCAGTCTAGTCATTGGCACAGTGAGGCATGGACACAGTGAGGCATGGACACAGTGAGGCATGGACACAGTGAGGCATGGACACAGTGAGGCATGCACATGGACACAGTGAGGCACAGTGAGGCATGCAGATGGACACCCTAGGCTGAAGCCCCATACACACTATCAGTTTTCCTGATGGTTTTCTCTTCAGGTTTACCAAAACCATCTAATATGAGGTCAAACCCTAAGCGTTTCAATTTGAATGCAATCAGGCAGGCCCTTGCACCACATGGTTTTGGTAAACCTGAAGAGAAAACCATCAGGAAAACTGATAGTGTGTATGGGGCTTTATACTCGACTCAATACGTTTTCCCAGTTTTTCGTGGTAAAATTAGGTGCCTCGGCTTATATTCAGGACGGCTTATACTCGAGTATATACGGTAAATTCGTCTAGTTAAATTTGTTTAATCCATTTAATTTGTTTTCGGAATGAGTTTTGTTTATTCATATTCGAAAAAATTTGAATTTTCAAATTCAAATTTGGATCGAATCAAAGCATTTTCAAATTCGAATAGTTTTAGAATTCAAATAGTTTTCCAATTTCCAATATTTACAATAGAATAGAAAATAAAGGAATAAAATAGAAAAGTATCTAATAGAAAATAAAAGAGCATAACAGAGAATAAGAGAAAGTAAAACAGAACAAAATAGGATAGAAAATAAAAGAACCGAATAGAAAGGATATGGAATAGGATAGAATGGAATAGAATAGAATACAAAAATAATAAAATTAAATAGAAAGATTATAACCATCTTCTGAAATTCAAATATAAAAGAATAGAATAAAAAATGCAATATAATAGAATGTAAATAATATAAATTGGAATAAAATAGAATAGAAGGGAATATCATAGAATAAAACACAATAGAATAGAATAGAATAAATTATATAACCAATATCCAAAATTCAAATAGAATCTATTTGAATTTGAATTTGAATAGAATAGAATGGAAAAAAATAGAGTAGAATAGAATAGAATAGAAAATAACACAATAGTATAGAAAAACAACATAGGATAGAATAGAATGACTATAACCATCTTCCTATCCTAAGCAATCATTTTTCTTATTCAAATTTGAATTGATTCTATTTGAATTTTGGGAAATGGTTATATTCATTCTATTCTGTTCTATTCTATGCTATTGTTTTTTTTAAATATATTATGTTTCTATTTGTCTATAATTTTTTTTATTTTCTATTCTATTTTTTTTTCTATTCTATTCCTTTGTTTTCTATTCTATTTTATTCTCTTTGGAAATTGGAAAACTTTTCGAATTCAAAAACTTTTCGAAATCGTATTTGCAAACTATTCGACTTCAAAATTCATTTAAAAACGATTCAAATGTTGTCTGAATTTTTTTCCGTTATTTCGGATTCGGTTAAAATCAGTGCTATTGTAATTTGGAAAGTCGTACGTATCCGAATTTTCGAAAAGCAAAAAATTGTCCGAATTTCAATTCGGAACGAAACGACCTGCACATGTCTAGTCCTCGAGTATTGTTTGCTTAGGAAGCTTCACCAAGAATCGGCGGTACTACCAGGTATGTAGAAGAGTGGCACAAAGCTTTCTGAAATCAAGCTTATAATTGTCATCTGTTGGTGAAGTAGCAGTTCATTTAGGCATGGGAGCATTATTAGGCAAATCGTTTTTTTTTTCTGTACAAAGACTGACTGATGCTCCCAAAGACAAGTAGTGAAAGACAATATAAAATTGAGATGCGAAAAAAGGCACAGCATGGTCCTGGTTGTGTACAAAGAAAAGGAGCCGCTGCTCCAGGTGTCGGATGATAACCTGAGGTGGAATATCTCGTAGAGTGCCAGCCCTGGCCCGCCTCCGTGGGAAACTTGTAAGAAAAGAAATGGCTGCACATCCAGGAATTCTGATTGCCTTTTATTGTTCAAAGTGATAACACCAAAGACACCAACGCAAGGTCAGGTAGACGCGTTTCACACAAACATCTTGGGCCAGATTCACAGTGAGAGTACGCCAGGGTATCTACTGATATTCCGGCGTACTTTCAAATTTGCCGCGTCGTATCTTTAGTTTGAATCCTCAAACCAAGATACGACGGCTTCTGGCTTCGATCCGACAGGCGTACGGCTTCGTACGCCTTCGGATCGTAGGTGCAATACTTCGGCACCCGCTGGGTGGAGTTTGCGTCGTTTTCCGCGTCGGGTATGCTAATTAGCTTTTTACGGCGATCCACGAAGGTACGTGCGGCCGTTGCATTCTCTTACGTCGTCGCAAGTCAACTTTTCCCGGCATATAGATAAACCTGCTATTCTGTGGCGTATAGATAGACTTGCCATGTTAAACTATGGCCGTCGTTCCCGCGTCGATTTTTAATTATTTTTTTTTTGCGTAAGTCGTCCGTGAATAGGAAAGGACGTAACGCACGTCGAAGTTCAAAGAATGACGTCGGTGCGACGTCATTTCGCGCAAGGCACGGAGGGAAATTTCAAAACGGAGCATGCGCATTTCAAACGGCACGGGGACGCGCTTCATTTAAATGAATCACGCCCCCTACCCGCCCAATTTGAAATACGCGCCGAGAAATACACTACGCCGCCGTAACTTACGGCGCAAAATCTTCCTGGATTTGAAAATGCGCCAGGTAAGATACGGCGGCGTAGCGTATCTCTGATACGCTGCGCCAGAGCAAATGTCTCTGAATCTGGCCCCTTGTGCTTAATCATTACCAATTAATGATTAAGCACAAGATGTTTGTGTGAAACGCGTCTTCGTGACCTTGCGTTGG
Source organism: Rana temporaria (assembly GCF_905171775.1). NCBI lineage: Eukaryota > Metazoa > Chordata > Amphibia > Anura > Ranidae > Rana > Rana temporaria. The sequence goes on along the minus strand of NC_053489.1, from coordinate 449,169,188 downwards.
TGTCTTTGGTGTCATCACTTTGAACAATAAAAGGCAATCGGAATTCCTGGATGCGCAGCCATTTCTTTTCTTACATGGTCCTGGTTGTGGCTGTGATTTATGCTTGCTCTATTACTATTTTACTGCTTTTATTGTACTGAACTGAGCAGAAATTGCAAGGGCTGCAGTTATTTAATTTAAATATGATGACATATCTTATGCATAGTGATCTACATTGTGGTGACATCTCTTATATAGAAACTGGCAGGTCACGTACACCCTGGATAATAGATCCAATTACTTTTAAATTTATGTTTGACTTTTTTGTTTTAGTTGTATGATTCACTTGGACATTAATACGGTAATATTATATTTTGTGCAGTAAATAACAATGATTTGTATTAAGAGTCTATCCATTTCTGCAAACTCCCACAGTATAGATGGCTCAGTATGTTCACAAACAGGAACTGGGATTAGGTTGATTTGCCTGCCATGGATCAGCTGTACCCTTACAAATTTGGAATGTCTGTTTGCTACAGAATAAAAAAAAAGGGATAGAGTTTAGTTTACATTTGACATGAAAATAGTTTTTTACAATGCTTGTCAGAACTCCAAGAAATAAAAATAAATTAGTTAAGTATTATTTAATTTCCAAGAATCATTTAAGATTGGTTGTTTTGGTTTCCAGGTTTCAAAGCAAAGTTGGACCAGAATACGAACAAAAACTAAATTTAGCAAAATGTAAACACATAGGCCCGGATTCTCAAAGCACTTACGCCGATGTATCTTTATATACGCCGCCTAAGTGCACAGATGCGCCGTCGTATCTATGCGCCTGATTCCTAATGCTAGATACGCCTGAAATGTGGCTCCATCCGACCGACGAAAGTTTCCTACGCCGTCGGTGCCTGTGCGCATATTTACGCTGGCCGCAAGAGGCGCTTCCATTGATTTACGCGTCGAATATGCAAATGACCAAGATACGCCGATTCACGAACGTACTTGTGCCCGTCGCAGTAGTATACGCCGTTTACGTAGGGTGTACGTCCGGCGTAAAGTTATTCCACCTATAGGAGGCGTATGGTCGATGGAACAGCCGTCATATTTTACGTTGTTTACGTAAGTCGTACCTGAATGGGGCTGGGCGTAGGTTACGTTCACGTCGTAGGCATTGAGCCGTCGTATCTTAGGGAGTAAATTGGACGTAATTAATTGTGAGCATGCGCGCGCATGCGCCGTTCGTTCGGCCCATCATTTGCATGGGGTCAAGCTTCATTTAAATGGATCACGCCCAATTCCTTCCTACTTTGAATTAGGCGGGCTTACGCCGGACAATTTACGTTACACCAGCGCAACGTTGGGAGCGAGTGCTTTGTGAATACTGGGCCAGATTCACATATACTTGCAGCGGTGTAACGTATCGTCTATACGTTACACCGCCACAAGTTTTCAGCGCAAGTGCCTGATTCACCAAGCACTTGCGTGTAAACTTACGGCCGTGTAGCGTAAAGGCGTCCGGCGCAAGCCCGCCCAATTTAAATTAGGCGTGCTCCCGCGCCGGACGTACTGCGCATGCTCCATTTTGAAATTCCCGCCGTGCTTTGTGCAAAGTGACGTCATTTTTTTGAACGGCGACGTGCGTAACGTACTTCCGTATTCCCGGACGTCTTACGCAAATAAAAAAAAAAATTGAAATTCGACCCGGGAACGACGGCCATACTTTAACATGGCTCATCTAAAGTTAAGCCATGTTAAAGCAGCCGTAACTTTGCGACCGGAAAAAATTACTAGCGACGACGTAACGAACGCGAAAACCTTCGTGGATCGCCGTAAAACCTCATTTGCATACCCGACGCGGGGAAATGAAGTGAAATCCACCCAGCGGCGGCCGAAGTATTGCATCCTAAGATCCGATGGTGTAAGTCAATTACACCTGTCGGATCTTAGGGCTATCTATGCGTAACTGATTCTATGAATCAGTCGCATAGATACACTCAGAGATACGACGGCGTATCAGGAGATACGCCGTCGTATCTCTTCTGTGAATCTGGCCCATTGTTCTTGCCTCTCAATGTTACGTCGGCGTAGCGCATATGAGATGCGCTACGCCCGCACAAATGTACGCCGCTCTACGTGAATCCGGGCCTTTAGCTTTTTCTAATTTTTGTTTTTTTTCCCCAAATGTATTTTCTTGATTTAGAAAGCTGTAGCTAGTTTTAATATATTTCACATAATTTTTCCATTCTTCTGCCACACGTTTTACTATATTAGCTAACTTTTTTTTAACTTTTTTGATGTTTTTATTTTGTGATTGTATTTTATCTACCCTTTTAATGATTTTTTGTTGTGTTCTGTTGCTTTTTCTTTATTTTCTTCACGTTCATAGTACAGTGACATTCATCCATCCACCTTAATCTCATTACGTGTTTTAAAGGATCTGATGTGAATTAAGCTGTGGAATTTGTGTCTGGATGGCGCCTCCTCTCTGGTAGTAATTAGGCCTGAGATGTTTTGAACTACCCAGAATCATTATTAGGCATCTGCAAAGAAAAAGTAAATAGAGATGTTCAGAATGTTCCAGCTTGTCATTTCTCCACAGGAACAGCCGCAAGTCAGATCACCCTTGTGACCTGTAACTAAAAAAAAGGGATAGGTTTTTTGACTATATTGTAGCTATTGCTGCCATTGAGAACACATTTTGCATGGACTCCTGCCTGTACTATAAACATAAATCTCCTATGTGCCACTGTAATCGTCTTATTTAGCAGATCTTTTGAGAAGTTACACAAAACAAATAACCCATATCTTATTGATGCAAGAAAATATTTTAAATATATTTTGTAGTCTGACACTGTCACATAAACTACAAATTATGGTTGGGCAGACAAAGTTTTGGAAACGGTACGCCAATATTACTCTCGCTGTGGGCGCCACTAGAGAAAACAAGATAACCCAGCTTACCTAAGAGTGCTTGGATCCATTAAAACATATCCATGACTGATGAGTAGGAAGCTACTGTTATAATTCCAGTACAATAATGATATGATAGATATGATAAATGCTGACCCTTTGCATTATTCATTCTTAACATATATTAGTGAAGGCAAAGGCTTCATAGGAAGCACTTAACCAAAGTACTTTTCCTATTTTAGCTTAAGATATATATATCTAAAATATGTACCTAACCCATTGTCTGATAGCTACTACATGGCTGTTACTCAGGCATGTACCTTAAAGTGCGACTCTATTTTCCCCCATGGATAAAAGAGTACAGGGTTGGTCAAGAAGACAGTGGGATGTCCACTCTATTTCCTTGGTTGAGTCCACTTTCAAGAATTGGAGCAGATTCTTTTTTTTTCTTTCTACTGTGATGTCCCATATAAATACAGATGGAATACATCAGGGGTGGCCAACCAGTGGCCCGGGGGCCACATGTGGCCCGCGGAGCCCTCTGATGTGGCCCGCGACCTCCTTCTCTGCAATGGAGGGTTGGCAAGCCCAGATCGCAGGTTTGCCGACCCGCTATACCACATCATCAGTGTTGTGAATGAAGCTGGTGGTAGAGGAAGAAAGCAGCAGCAGAGCCCCATAAGCCGATGCTTCCTCTACAGCGCCGGCTTTTGCCACAGGTGGAGTCTATGGCAAAGTTCAGCTAACCCGCAGAATAGACACAGGTGCACTATGCTGCACCCAAAGTGTGGGTAACCAAGAGCACATCAGTGTGAAAGCAGTCTTAGGCCCTTTTCACACGATCGGCCTGACCAAATGGGACCCTTAGTTCACCTCTATAGAGAGACAGATGTCTGTTTACGCTCACCTACCTCCAATCTGAAAACCAGAAGAGAATTCATACCCTTTCATCTGGGTGGATAGGAGGGCCTATAGAGTAGCCGTGACCTGACATCCGCCCGCTCCGCTCATTGTGGCCCTCGACTGGTTACCAAGTTGCTTAAGTGGCCCTCCCTCTTCAAAAGGTTGGGCACCCCTGGAATACATAGAAGCTGAGATTAGGTCCTAGAAATAGAAAGAAGGTAGTGTATAACATTGCTACCAATGGTCACATATCAAATAAGCAGAAATTGCTCATTAGTCAAGGAAACTCTAGCAACGCCTGGAAGAACCCAAGGGGGTTCCAAGGAACCGTGATTGAGAAGGGCTGGTCTACGCAAACCTTTGAGGTATTTATGTCCCAGTAAATCTTGATCCATTTGAGTTGTTTTCATTTTCATCCCCAAAGTATGCTGAGCAAGAGTTCTGACTTCACTTGCTGCACACTTGTAGTGGTGGAAGGGAAGATGGCCGCTCTAGGTGGAGACATTGGTAATAATCCACCCCACAGAGATCCCAGGTGCAGGCAATGCAATCAGCAAGGCAGGAATAACAAGAATGTATTTCTGGACAGCCGCACTCTCGAACAATAGTTGCCTTTATTTTAAATAGGAACAGCACTATAAGTCACAGCAATCGAACCCCGGACAGCTGGCGCGTTTCACGCTATATCTAGTCATTATGACTAAACACTAGATATAGTGTGAAACACGTCAGCTGTCCGGGTTTCGATTGCTGTGACTTGTAGTGCTGTTCCTATTTGAAATAAAGGCAACTATTGTTTAGGAGTGCGGCTGTCCAGAAATACACACTTGTAGTGGTGCAGTGATGGGAAAGCCAGAAGCAGCCAGTAAATTTGCATTTTCAGAAGCATGGAAGACGATTACCTGATTTACCTGATTTATAAAGCAAGGGATGGCTGTGCCAGGGGTACAATGTCTCCTTTAGTCATTGCATCACATTAACTTTTCTAATCAGACATAACTCACTAAATACATGTAAGTCACACTACAAGGACCCCCAAAAAGCCCCCAGATAAGAAAGAAATACAACTACCCCCCAGCAATTTATTGCCATAATGTATACAGAAGAAGATAAGACATCATAGAGGGATCTCCGCATACATCTGCATCAGCAAAACATCGCACTGCCCAACACCAAGCACACCGATCACATCACACATACAGGGCCAGATTCTCAAAAGAGATACATCGGCGTATCTCCAGATACGCCATCGTATCTCTGAGTCTGGCCGGTCGTATCTATGCGCCTGATTCATAGAATCAGTTACGCATAGATTTCTGTCTCTTACGCCGTCGGATCTTAACTGCATATTTACGCTGGCCGCTAGGGGCGTGTACGCTGATTTACGCCTAGAATATGTAAATCAGCTAGATACGCGAATTCACGAAGGTACGCCCGGCCGACGCAGTACATTTACATTAGGCTTTTCCCGGTGTAAAGTTACCCCTGCTATATGAGGCGTATATGCGGCGTACCAATGTTAAGTATTGCTGTCGTTCCCGCGACGAAATTTGAAAAATTTACGTCGTTTGCGTAAGTCGTCCGTGAATGGGGCTGGACGTCATTTACGTTCACGTCGAAACCAATGGCGTCCTTGCGGCGTACTTTGGAGCAATGCACACTGGGAAATTCCATGGACGTCGCATGCGAGGATTTACATAACACACGCCCACCTCTTCACAATTTGAATTAGGCGGGCTTACGCCGGCCTATTTACGCTACGCCGCCGCAACTTTCTTTTAAGAATACGGCACTTGCCTGTAAAAGTTACAAATAGGATACGTTACGCCCGCACAAAGAAACCCATTCTACGTGAATCTACCCCACAGTGCGCATACACTGCGGGGACAGACACCTCGAACAGCCGGGGGATGTACTGCTCTCACACAGGGCTGTCTTAATGAGAGGGCACACCTGGGCACTGCCCAGGGGCCCCAGCTGAATGGGGGCCCCTGCACTTTTCCCAAAGCAGCTGGTCCTTGAGCCCACACTGCCCTGAAATTGGGGGCCCCATGATGGCACTGAGAGTGATAGATGAAAAGGGGAGGCAGTCCGCCTCCAACCTACTTAATGTCTGTTTACCTGCACTGTCATCATTGTAGGGGCCCCCGAGCATTACTTTGCCCAGGGGCCCATGATGCTATTAAGACGGCCCTGCTCTCACAGGTAATCCTTCGCTTGCGATTTGTTCATCCTGCTGCTCCTCTTTACACCTGGATCACTGTGAGATCCGTACCGCCTCCCCCTCACTGCTGCCCGGTGTCTCCTCCTGCCTGAGCTGCCTCCTCTGGAGCGATCCCGATCCTCAGCTTCACCTCCAACCTCTCTAATAAGTGGCCTCCTCCCCCTTGACAGCTAATAGGATTGCTTCTCCTCTTGGCCAGTCAGGTGACGGGTCTCAGGACCTGCTTCCTAATTGTCTAGGAGGAGAAGAAGGAAGACAATAGTGAATATTAATTTGCTATTGTCACACAACTGGGTGGGCTCAGGCGCAGTGCTCTGAGCCCTTAGCCCACCCTTTTTTGAAGCCAGTTAGAGCCTCAGGCTCTAATCACATGCTTCTAAAAAAAAAACATTGGAATCCATGCGTCCAGCACCTGCATGTAGATTAGGAGCCGGGCGCATGGATTGGGAGGGCGGCGTCTATGCCCCATAAGGGAGGGCTGCCACTGTTTATAACACACTATTCTAGTAGCTGATCTTACATGTTAATGCTCTTGTTTCTTCCCGCAAGATCCACAACTGGAAATACTAGCTGAAGAGTTAAATAATTCCTGTAGTCCAATGTATGGGGTGAATTACTGCATGTATCGTTACTACAGTACAGAGAAATTAAATCCAGGAAAGCATGCTGGCAAAGTCCCTGCTGTGTTTACAAATTTGTTTTTCATCCGTGTTGCTGCGAGGTTTGTTCCTTGCCTCTATTTGTGGATCAAAGGCTTTAATGGGAAATGCCTGATGTTTTTTCCATAATTAAATGGTCATTCCTGCACTGAAGCAACTTAGCAGTGACATGTTTAACGCGGACTTCTGGTACTCCGGTCTACTTAGGATTGAGGGAGTGTTCTGCAAATTGCTCCATCTCTGTAGTAGAAATCTTTAAACCCATGCCACTACATTTTTTTCTAGAAGACAGACTGCAGCTTTCCCTGACAGATGAGGACCACCATAGCAGAAAATTGTGTATGTAGTGAGGAATGAGATCCATCACATTGCCAGGGATTTATTGTATGTGATGGCTAGAATCAGATTCTCCCATCTCCTTTAAGGAGAATTATAGTAACCAAAGAGGTTTGTTAAGGACACTAAATCCCCATCTAAAATCATAGCAAAGTTGGTCTGATGAACATATTGCATGGAAATAATTAATGTGCTATAAACATGATCACCCTTCAGACAAAAACAGACCATTGTTTTAGACTAAGCAGTCTAGTGACAAGAAGTAAAGATATGGCTTAACCACTTAAGCCCCGGACCAATATGCTGGCTAAAGACCCAAGGGGTTTTTACAGTTCGGGACTGCGTCGCTTTAACAGACAATTGCGCGGTCGTGCGACGTGGCTCCCAAACAAAATTGGCGTCCTTTTTTCCCCACAAATAGAGCTTTCTTTTGGTGGTATTTGATCACCTCTGCGGTTTTTATTTTTTGCGCTATAAACAAAAATAGAGCGACAATTTTAAAAAAAATGCAATATTTTTTACTTTTTGCTGTAATAAATATCCCCCAAAAACATATATAAAAAAATGTTTTTCCTCATTTTAGGCCGATACGTATTCTTCTACCTATTTTTGGTAAAAAAATCGCAATAATCGTTTATCGGTTGGTTTGCGCAAAATTTATAGCGTTTACAAAATAGGGGATAGTTTTTTTGCATTTTTATTTTTTTTATTTTTTTTTACTAGTAATGGCGGCGATCAGCGATTTTTTTCGTGACTGCGACATTATGGCGGACACTTCGGACAATTTTGACACATTTTTGGGACCATTGTCATTTTCACAGCAAAAAATGCATTTAAATTGCATTCTTTATTGTGAAAATGACAGTTGCAGTTTGGGAGTTAAACACAGGGGGCGCTGTAACGTTTAGGGATCACTGTGTATGTGTTTACTAGTGTAGGGGGGTGTGGCTGTAGGACTGACACCATCGATCGAGTCTTCCCTATAAAAGGGATCACTCGATCGATGCGCCGCCACAGTGAAGCACGGGGAAGCCATGTTTACACACGGCTCTCCCCGTTCTTCAGCTCCGGGGAGCGATCGCGACGGAGCGGCTATAAACAAATAGCCGCGCCGTTGTCCCGGATCGCTCCCTGACCCGACCTCCGCATGTACCGGGGGGGGTCCCGATCGGACCCCCCACCCACGTCTAGGCAGGCACGTACAGGTACGTTGATGTGCCTGTCCGTGCCATTCTGCCGACGTAAATGTACATGAGGAGGTCGGCAAGTGGTTAAAGAGGAACTGCCGTCTGCTCACAAAATTTGTAATAAAAACATCTTTGTCTTTCTGAAGCTTCCCTCCAACCCCTTTGCATATTATTTTATATATACTGTGATACTGTATTTGCCAAATATGCTGCATAAATTTCCCTCCACTTAGTCTAGCTGCAGCCATTTTAACTGTGGGCAGCTGAAGCTGCTGCCTGTCCACTTCCTGGATTTACACAAACACACACTGTGGAACAGCTCCAGCTCTGCAGCTCTCATTGGCCCTCTTATGACTCACCCCCCTCCCTTCCTGGCAAACTTTCACAAGAGTGAGTGAGAGAGATGTGCATGATGCCATAAGTCTAAGGAGGCCCCATATATGTGAATCTCTTTGTGCTGGGAGCCCAACACAGCGGGCTCCCGACACGGAGACTGGGCTCTCATCGAAAGCCCCCAGTCTCATACTAACGTTCGGAACCCGGGACTCTCGGTTCCAGGCCATCTGATTGCGCTGTGATAGCCTCTGATTGGCTATCCCAGTTATCAGTCACTGTGAGCCCGCCTCTTCTGAATGAAGAGGAAGATACATTGTATCTTTTCCATCTTGCAGGCGAGAAAGATATACACAAACAAGTGTGTTTAAAAAAAAATTGAATAAAGGATAAAAAATAAATAAGAAATAAAGAGAAAAAAATAACAAGATAACTGTTTGCCAGGATTCATGTTGAGGTCAAGGTCTGGGTCAAATGTCACGATCAGCGTATTTTGGGTAGTACGGTAGTTGGGCAGTTAGTATCAGTATCAGTTAAGCCCTGTACACACGATCGGATATCTGATGGAATCTAATTCGATGGATTTTTTCGTCGGATATCCCATGAAGCTGACTTGCATCAGTCTTGCCTACACACCATCGGTCAAAAATCCAACGCGGTGACGTAAAACACTACAACGTGCTGAGAAAAATGAAGTTCAATGCTTCCGAGCATGCGTCGACTTGATTCTAAGCATGCATGGATTTTTGACCGATGGACTTCCACACAGACAATCGTTTTTTTTTCTATCGGTTTTTTATCCATAGGAACATTTTAAAACATGTTCTATTTTTTTTCACCGATGGAAAACAAACCGATGGGGCCCACACACACGATGGGCTTGTCCGATGCAAATGGTCAATCGGTCTGTTTTCATCAGACAAACCGATCGTGTGTACAGGGCTTAAGTGTCAGTTGGCTGGATTCAAGAAGCAATTGCGCCTGTGTAACCATAGTTACACAGCGCAATTGCTTACTTGCCCTGGCGTAACGAATGCTCCTGATTCAGGAACCTCGTTACGCCGACTGCAGCCTAAGATATGCGTGGCATAAGGCTCTTATGCCCGCATATCTTAGGCTGCATTCTTGCGATGGCCGCTAGGTGGCGTTCCCGTTGTGCTCAGCGTATAGTATGCAAATTGCATACTAACGCAGATTCACAACGTTACGCGAGCCCTGCGTACGCAGTTTACGTCGTTTCCGTACGGCGTTTTTCGCTTAAGGCTGCCCCTGCTATTAGCAGGGGCAGCCAATGTTACGTATTATCGTCATTCCCGCGTCGCGAAATTTCAAATTTCCGTAGTTTGCGTAAGTGATTCGTGAATGGCGCTGGACGCCATTCACGTTCACTTTGAAGCAAATGACGTCCTTGCGACGTCATTTGCCGCAATGCATGTCGGGAAAGTTTCCCGACGGAGCATGCGCTCTACGATCGGCGCGGGAACGCGCCTAATTTAAATGATTCCCGCCCCCTACGGGATCATTTAAATTGCGCGCGCTTACGCCGGGCATTTTGCCGGCGCGCCCACGCAATTTACGGAGCTACTGCTCCGTGAATCAAGGGCAGCGCAGTAAATTTGCGGGGGCGCAGGGCAAAAACGTTGCCCTGCGCCTCCGTAAAAAAAGCGCAAATCTACCTGAATCCAGCCCAGTGTGTTTTAGGCAGGATAAAAAAAAAAAGCAAAATGCTCACCATTGTCTCTGGTCCATACTACGGGTATAAACAACATCTAACATACACATATGTGGTATTGCTGCAATCATCAGGAGCAGGAACATTTATTTTGGGTGTTTTTTTGGTGGTAAATTATGGGATTAGTAAGTAATGTACAGCTAAATTTAAAAAACACATATTTTTTTTTTTTTTACTATTTTGGACCAACTTTCCTTTGATAATAAAACACAAAATCAGGAGGTATCTGTTATCATTTACCACCAAAAGAAATCCCAATGTGTCCTGAAAAAACAAGGTATAATCCACCTGGATACACAAAGTAGTTGTGATGATATATGCGGTTTTACTAACACATGTCAAAGTTGCAAAATTGTGCTTAGGCATTAACATTTGTTTTACCCTTAGGTGGGAAGGGATTAAAAAATTACATGTGCAAGCATATAGTAGAAACTATAGAATTTAATTTGATATTTTTTGAGGTTTTCCAAAAGCAAAGAGGCTTTTCACTTTTCAATGGATTTTTTTAACTCTGCTTAGTAAATTAGGTGGAGCTGTGCTGATGTCTGTCTAATGATGTGCATGCAAACGTTTATTTTTTATTTTTCTTGTACACGACTAGGTATTCTGTGAAAAGTGACTTTTCACCATATTCACTAAGTTAAGGAATATTTCCACTGCATAGTGAGAAGCCTATTTGCCTTTTAAACCAACTTTATTGAGCTGGACAATGTTAAAGACAGAGAGAAATGTATTTTGTATTGAGGCCACAGTGGCCACAGTGGACTTATGGTACCATACAGATGCTTGGGATACAGTAGGTAGATTAAAAAGTAAAATTGTATTTAATTTACAACAGCATATTAACCGCTTGCCGACTGCCTCACGCACTTATACATCATCAGCAGAATGGCTCGGGCAGGCAACGTAATGTATATAAACGTTGCTTTGAATCTGCTGCCTCGCAGTCGCACTCGCGCCGCGTTCTCCATGATCGTGCCCATGGGACCCGCGGGACAGGACATAGATCGTCTGCTCCCTCTCATCGGGAGCAGTGATCAGTGTTGTGTCACAGTTAGCCCTGCCCCAACACAGTCAGAATCACTCCCTAGGACACACTTAACCCCTTCCCCACCCCTTCTGGTTAACTCCTTCACTGCCAGTGGCTTTTACACAGTAATCAGTGCATTTTTATAGCACTGATCGATGTATAAATGACAATGGCCCTAAAACAGCGTAAAAAGTGTCAGATGTGTCCGCCATAATGTCGCAGTCATGATAAAAATCGCAGATCACCACCATAACTAGTAGATTCCCTATTTTGTAGACGCTATAACTTTTGCGCAAACCAATCTATATGCGCTTATTGCGTTTTTTTTTAACCAAAAATATGTAGAAGAATACATATCAGACTAAACTGAGGAAAAATATATTTTTTTATATATTTTTGGGGGGGATATTTATTATAGCAAAAAGTAAAAATTACTGTTTTTTTTTTTCAAAATTGTTGCTCTATTTTTGTTTATAGAGCAAAAAACAAAAACCGCAGAGGTGATCAAATACCACCAAAAGAAAGCTCTATTTGTGGGGAAAAAAAGGACATCAATTTTGATTGGCAGCCATGTTGCACGACCGCGCAATTGTCGGTTAAAGCGTTGTAGTGCCGAATCGCAATAGTGGCCCGGTCATTTGGCAGCCAAATCCTCCGGGGCTGAAGTGGTTAAAACACATAGAAAGTTTATTTGTAACAGATCTGTAAGTTCAAACATCTCGGGTGTAACAGAAAAGACTAAAATTACCACTTAACCCAATAACAATTGTGTATTTTGGCATGCTTGACATGTTTTGCGTAAATGTTCGATGCTTCTTCAGGAGATTTTTGCATATATATGATGTTTACAAAATAGAGATCACATATCATACTATTGGAATAAAAATGAAAGAAAGAACATTAATTATAACAATTAATAATAACATGTTATTGTTATGATTAATGTTATTTCGTTTTTTTTTTATTCTTAGTCTTAAATTCTTAAATAAAATTCAACTTTTTTATCTACAGTACCTACTGTATCCCCAGCGTCTGTATGATACCATTAAAGTCCACTGTGGCCTCAATACAAAATACAATTCTCTCTAAATTGACAGGATGAAGGTACCCTTTTTTTACATATTCATACATTTTTAAGACACTTAATTTACCATATTTTTCGCTCCATAAGACGCACCTGACCATAAGACGCATTTAGTTTTAGAGAAAGTCATCACATCTGATCCGCCTGTCACTCAGACAAAAGACAGAGCAGCCCAAGCGGCGGCCACGGTCGTACTCCATTCAACCGCTCAGGCTGCTCTGTCTTCAGTCTGTGGCTGAGTGACAAGCCCAGGCTGGAGATCACCCAGCACTCGCGGGAGACCTGGGATGTCTCTCCTTCTCTCTCGTCTGTCATTATGTAACATGGCGGTGGCGGGGGGGCATTCCTGGTCAGTATTTGCTCCATAAGAAGCAGAGACATCACCACCGTTATTTGGGGTGGAAAAAGTGGGTCTTATGGAGCAGAAAATACGGTCACTGTAAAAGACAGAGTGATCTTCAGACAAACAGGCATGGCCAATGTTTCATTATATTAGAGGTTATGTGTCCTATATATGTCAATTTTTTGGCAGATATCTTAACTGGCTTAATATTTATTTATGCAGCCTCCATAGCTCCCAACTGTCCCTGATTTCGAGGGACTGTCCCTGATTTGGAGCATTGTCCCTCTGTCCCTCATTCCCCCTCACCTGTCCCTCATTTTGGTCTGATTTATATAGTTGTACATAAAATGCCCTTTAATCTTTCAAAAAGGCTTTTCCAGCGCTAAACTTTTCATCCAATTTTTAAATTGCTGCAGTTGTAAATTTTAAAAGCCAATATAGGAAAAGTAATGGTAAAAAAAGAACTTGTGGATTTAATTAACCTTTTTTGGGGTTAATTCTCCTTTAAGGGGGTGTGGCAGGAGGTGTGTCCTATGCCTACATACGCTTTCTAGTAGGTGTCCGTCATTCCCATCTCAAAATGTTGGGAGGTATGAGGCTCTGCACAAACAGTCATTCTGTTTTCAAGTGATGGTATGTCTCTAGCTAGCCACAAACATTTCTAATCAATTCCTCCAACCATGCTCCCCTTGCCAGCTATTGTATCCAGAAGCTGGCAGGACCCAAGGCTGTACCTGAACAGTGTAGCAGCAGGGTATGGCCAGCTTTATTTTTTGTTGATGCAGTTTTCTATATGCATTACTGATCCCCACCTTGGATACTTTGGGGAACTTGCCTTGCACTCACTTGGACCGTGCATTTGAGTCTGAGATCATAGGGCCAGATTCACAGAAGAGATACGACGGCGTATCTCCTGATACGCCGTCGTATCTCTGTGTTCCGGCCGTCCTAACTATGCGACTGATTCATAGAATCAGTTACGCATAGATAGCCATAAGATCCGACAGCTGTAATTGACTTACACTGTCGGATCTTAAGGATGCAATTCTAAGCCGGCCGCTAGGTGGGGAGGCCATTGCGGTCGGTGTAGAATATGCAAATGACTAGTTACGGCGATCCACGAAGATCCGCACATTTGTCACAATCCCGTAAGTCGTCGCTAGTCATTTTTACCCGTCGCAAAGTTACACCTGCTTTAACATGGCTTATCTTTAGATCAGCCATGTTAAAGTATGGCCGTCGTTCCTGCGTCGAATTTTGATTTTTTTTTTATTTGCGTAAGATATCCGGGAATACGAAATGCCGTAACGCACGTCGCATTTAAAAAAAACATTGGGGCGCCGTAATTTCACGCAATGCACGTCGGGAAATTTCCTAACGGAGCATGCGCAGAACGTTCGGCGCGGGAACGCGCCTAATTTAAATGGTGCCCGCCCCATTTGAATTAGGCGGGCTTGCACCGAGCAGAATTACGTTACACCGCCGCAAGTTTACAGGTAAGAGCTTTGTGAATCAGGCACTTACGCTGTAAACCTGCGGCGGTGTAACGTAAATGGAATACGTTACGCTGCCGCAGCGTAACGTATTTCTTTCTGAATCTGGCCCATAGTTCTAGACAAATAGAAAAAACATGAGCATTGAGCAATGGAGATCCCTCCATATCACTGTAAGGTGGGCAACTGTAATAGGGATTTATCTTTTGTTTAAACATAAGATTACAGATAACATGGATGACAGGCTAAAATAAAATATATTTTACTTTAAATATCATTATCATATGATCACAAAAAGTTTAGGTTAATTATAATTGCATGTCACTTTCTGTTCTTGCCCTATGGCTACGTTTATCTCCTTTATACAAGCAGTTTGCATGATTCCAGCTACAAACATGATATTTCAGGCAGCTCCCATGCTGTGTTGTCTGGCTTCAGTTTAACATGTGATATGAGCCATTAAATCAAGATTCCTTTTATCAGCAAAATCTGATCAGAGTGTTTCGGATTATGAGAACCTAAAATCCAAACAAATCATTACTGTCTGTTTTTGGCAATATGTGTGTGTAATATTATCCATTTGTGTTAGTGTACTTGTGTCTGTTTGTGTTTCATATGTTTTTGTGAAACGATTTCTGTGCATATATCATTATGTGTGCTTTTAAAATTGTATTTAACTCATGACTGAATTAAAGGGGTTGTAAAGGAAAACATTTTTTTCCCTAAATAGCTTCCTTTACCTTAGTGCAGTCCTCCTTCACTTACCTCATCCTTTGATTTTGCTTTTAAATGTCCTTATTTCTTCTGAGAAATCCTCACTGCCTGTTCTTCTGTCTGTAACTCACCACCGTAATGGGAGGCTTTCTTCCTGGTGTAGAGAAAGCCTCTTGAGGGGGGAGGGGGCGAGCAGGCAAGTCAGGACACTCTCTACTTTGCAGATAGAGAAAGGAGCTGTGTGTTAGTGGGTATCCTGCTCGCCCCCTCCCCCCTCAAGAGGCTTTCTCCACACCAGGAAGAAAGCCTCGCATTACAGTGGTGAGTTACAGACAGATGAACAGGAAGTGAGGATTTCTCACTCAAATAAGGACATTTAAAAGCAAAATCGAAGGATGAGGTAAGTGAAGGAGGACTGCACTGAGGGAAAGGAAGTTATTAAGGGGGGGAAAAAATCCTTTACAACCCCTTTAACATTTATGTAAGAAAAAGCCACTCATGCCTCTTTGTAACATTCGTTTATGCATTGGTCTAACCATATTAGACCCAAGGTGTGCATTCCTAAAGTGGATGTCCAATCACTAAAATCTCACATAAGCTTTAACATGGTGGATTTTCAATCAGCTGAATGAATTCAGGCTTTTTAAATCTTAAATCTGCTAATTTTATTAAAATAACATCCAATGATCTTGCCCTGAAGGTCCTTCTTCAGGCACTTCCTGTTATGGGGAGACACCTGTTTCCCAAATGTGCGCCGTTGTTCTATCAGATTAGTGCACCCATCAGATCAGCGAACAGAAGTAAACTTCTGTCAGCTGCGCATGTGTTCCACGGGTTCGCTAATCTGACAGAACAGCGGCATCGGACATCTTACTACACCCAGCTTTGGCTTAAATGTCTAAGTAATTTTAGCAATAAAGTGAGTGTGTATAAATAAATATATTATATTGACATCTGTAAAGCTGTTTCGATGTTTAATTTTGAAAGCCTAAAGGCTTAGCGCAGAATAATGCAGGGTGTACCTACATGACCTCCACCACCTTCCTACTGCTTTTGTCCAGCTTCTTTCAAAATGTAACATCAAAACAGTATCACAGATGTCAACAACAACTACATTTATTTGTATACGCTCACTTCATTGCTAAAATTACTCTCAAGACGTAGCTGGGTGTACTGAGGTGTCCACTGCCGCCTTCTGACTGCAGGTGTTCTGTCAGATTAGCAAACTTGGTAGCGGTGGAACGCATGTGCAGCTGATGGAACGTTACTTTCATTTGCTGATCTGATGGGTTCATTAATCTGATCGAACACCTGCACTGTCACCCTGTCACTGCTTTGTCAGTCCTAAGCACTAAGGTGCAGATGATGTTGCAGCAAGTGGATGTTTTAGGGGTGTCCCCTCCCGCCACTTGTCGGTATCTCTTGATCCAACAGTGCGGCTGGCTGGTCCCAGAGGTGATCAAAGAATAGATGCTCTTTGATCTCCTCTATGGCCTTGGAAGACCAGAGTGACGTCATAGCGTAACTTCCAGTCCAAAAAGAAGGTAATTTGTTTATTTTTTTAAGCAGAAGATCAAAATATTTTTTTTTAATCTTTTGCTTTTAAAGGTAAAGGAGAGATCTGGGGTCTTTTTGACCCCTGATCGCTCCATAAAGAGGACCTGTCATTCTTATTTATACCACAAGGGATTTTTACATAAAAAGAATAAAAGTAAAATTACAGGGACCACATATGTGAGGTATTGCCAAGAACGTTAGAGCGAGAGCAATAATTCTAGTATTAGACCTCCCCTGTAACTCGAAACTGGTAACCTGTAAACATTTTTAAAATGTCGCCTATGGAGATTTTTAAGTACAGTCATTTGTTATTATTCCACAAGTGTGTGCAATTTTAAAGTGTGGCATGTTGGGTATCTATTTACTCAGCGTAACATCATCTTTCACATTTTACAAACAAATTTGGGTGTATATTGTGTTGTTTTTTTAAAATACATTAAAGTGTATATTTTCCAAAAAAATTGTGTTTGCAAATGCGCTGCGCAAGTACCATGTGACAAAAAAAAATTGCAACGATCGCCCTTTTATTCCTGGCCTCTGCTTAAAAAAAATGTATAATGTTGGGGAGTTATAAGTAATTTTCTAGCAAAAATACTGATTTAAACTAAAGTGCCAGAAAAAGCAAAAAGTAAAATTTGGTGTTTTTTGTTTTTGTTTG
This sequence comes from Rana temporaria, assembly GCF_905171775.1. Lineage (NCBI taxonomy): Eukaryota > Metazoa > Chordata > Amphibia > Anura > Ranidae > Rana > Rana temporaria. The sequence goes on along the minus strand of NC_053489.1, from coordinate 449,152,046 downwards.
CTATGCTAAGCACACGGGGCACAATGACCCAAAAATAGCTTGTGGTCCTGACGCTGACCATCAGACATATATTGAAAGATGATCATAGCATTGTGTGCAAGCTAATCCATGAGGCCCCACACGACAACGGCGAAACACATCGTTTTCCTTGTGAGGCTTCTCGACAGTTTCCTCGACGAAAAATGTACACACGACCGGTTTCCTCGGCAAAAAAATATCTCCCAGCAAGTTTCTTGCTGGTTTTTGCTGAGAAACTCGGTCGTGTGTACGAGGCTTGAGACTTTATGACCAGTCTAACTAAATGTACTATACGCTATCTACTGTTAAAAAAATGTGATTTCGAAAATGTCCATAGTATGACAAATCAAAGTGAATGAAGAAAGGAATTTTCTTTCAGCACTCTCTATTGTGAATCACACTCTCTCTGGGTACTGCAGTAAACTTTCTGTGACTTGACAACATTTAGGCTCTTGCTGAAGCTCATAAATGGACTCTTTTATCAATTGTTGAACAATATAATAGCAGAACTGATACTTACCGACTCAAGGCAATGGCTCGTCATCGATTGTGGTTCCAGCTTTCAAACTGCTGAGCACTAATGATTTTCGTTGGCTTTTTTGTACTCTGGCTTTCTGGAATGTAACTTTATGTCAGGATTCAAATTCACAGCTTATTCTGTTCCCAGAAATAGCCTTTCACATTGAACCACTTGAAGCTTTGGATAGCTCCTTGGTTAGTCTTTACCGATACCCAGTTTCTGAATTATAAACGTCTTGCATTACCTGTTTACCAGATGATTGTGCTTTTGCTACTATCTTGCTCTTTTTGCTTCTGCTACACTGTGCTTTATTTACTGCTACCCATCTTCCAATGCACTGACCACACTTTATCACTTCCCACTTCAAACCATTTGCTACCATCTTGATCTCTATATTTGCTTCTGCCTCACTCCCATAATGCTACTACTACTTGAGAACCAAACCTTGGCTGTTTATAACCACAAACCTGTCTGTTGTTTTTAAACCTGATCTTAGATCATGAGACTTTATAAACACTCACATGGACTGCATACTGGTCTTTGTAATGCTTATCTTCACACACATACTCAGCAAGCGTGGAATACTAACATGCGTGTCTGGGGTATGTCTACCAAACATTTTAACAACTGCCATAAAATTCTGTCTCCAAATAAATCGAAGTATCTTCTGTGTTATAAATTACATACAAGCATAAGTAAGTATTACAAGCGCCCTGCATCCTCCTCATGTCAGAGAATACATTATACAAACTGAGTAGAGGGGATACCATTAGCCCATGGTTGCATATATTTTATTTGAAATAAGCAGTAAGGTTAATTTGCTGAAGCACAAACATGCATACATTGCTTGCAAAAATAATGAATTCACTTTTATTTCCTTAAGTTATTCAAACAAGCTTATCTGTCTATTATTTCTTGCAATATTCAAGTGCATAGAGCATATGTATTTGGTGATATAATTTCAGGAACACATGTTTACCATCTAAAATAAAACTTTTTAGTTTACTGCAAAGTGCTGTTTGCTGAATACATACACTGTCATACACTGTTAAAAATGCAAGACATGAAGGTGCTCATGACCCCAAAAAAATCGATAGTTATCATTACCTACTCCCTTCCACACATAATATTGAATTGGATATTATTCTTGTGTGTATGAAGGCCCTCAGTGAAGAGACAACATTGCAAAATGCACACTGATATCATCAAGGTGTACCCACAATGCCACAACTCACTGCTGGGTCCACATACTATACATAAAAGAACATGCCTTATTTGAAACAATATGTGTAGTAAATAAAAAATATAAATAATCAGTATAGTAGTACAAATGTAATATCAATAAAATGTTTCTTTATAGTAAAGTAAATGCATTCTTCATAAAATGTTCACTTTTTGATAAACTTCTCGTTGATTCTGGCACGGTCTGATTTACTAAAGTTTTGCTAAATTCAAGCAGCAAATTTAGTGAGGAAATTCTGTGTTGCCTTTGCTCTTCAACATACACTATATTGTCAAAAGTATTGAGACACCTGCACTTACACGCACATAAAATTGAATGGCATCCCAGTTTTAGTCCGTAGGGTGCAACATTGAGTTGGCCCATTCATGTCTATGGGAATGTTTGACCATTCTTCCAGAAGTACATTTGTAAGGTCGGGCATTGATGTCGCAGTGGCTAGCAGTCTACACTCTAATTCATTCCAAAGGTGTTCTAAAGTAGGACCAAAGTAGTGGTCTGAAGTAGGACCAAAGTCAAACCAAAGTAGTGCAGGGAGAATTTTCAAAGTCGGACTGACTTGTGCCGGACCAATTAAGATGGCTCTCATAGGGAATCCATTGATTTGCACACGTCATATGACATGAGCTCCCAATGTCAGCGTGTTTGTTGTACCAGTATGAACCCAGCCTGAGCAAATCAAAGTGTTGCAGATCAAGGTTATAAATTCACTTGCAACAGAATATTCACATAAACTGTCCAAATACCACTTTGCTATTAGCCTTACCTGCTAGTGCCTTATAAATGTTACATGAAAAGTAACCAGCATAGACATTTAGTATATTTATTCATGTGCATGTGACATTATTCTCAATAAAATATCAGTCATTGTGACTTTTATTAGAAGTCATAAGATAAAGAAAAAAGTTAAGAAAAAAAATTGTTGTTTTCTACAATTCTTTGTGCTCACTGCTGACATGATTGTTAGTGTGGGTGTTAAGAAGAAGGCACCATTCAAAACACTCCTGCCCTGAGGGGCAATTCAGCACCATGGACAGTAGCCAGCTCTGGTCTCATTGTGGCTGCCAAAGGTCACATAATACCATGTTGATCAATGAGCATGTTGTCACGTCTCGTGTGACATAGTGCCCTATGCCTGCTTGAGTCTAATCTGTCACGTTGCACCCTCAATCAAGGAAGTTAATCTTCTGAATTCCTTACTGGAAAATGGGGCTTATTACTGTTAATTTACCCAATATAACTGCAGTAAATTAATACGTTTTTTTTTTTTTTTTTTAATGATTCATGTACCTATATGCTATTTTATGCTACTGCACATCTCCTCTTTATTGTTCTGCAAAGTATATCAGAAGTAACAGGGGCCATATATGTATGGATGAGGCAACTCGTTAAAATTTTCACTTAGGGCCAGATCCACAGCCAGCTGCCGTAACTTAAATATTCCCATTTAAGTTACACTGCCGGAAAATTTCTACCTAAGTGCCCGATCCACAAAGCACTTACCTAGAAATTTTCGGCTGTGTAACTTAAATCCGGCTGGCGCAAGGCGTTCCTATTCAAATGGGGCGAGTCCCATTTAAATTAGGCGTGCTCCCGCACCGGCCGTACTGCGCATGCTCACGACGTCATTTTCCCGACGTGCTTTGCGCGGTTTTACGTTGCGCCGGGTTTTGAGAATCGCGACGGGCGTAAAAAAAAATACGAGTTGCGGCGGGAAAAAAAATATTTGAAAAAAAAAAAGACGGCGACGCGGGATAGAAGGGTCTACTTTTACAAGGCCTAAACAGTTTAGGCCTTGTAAAAGCAGCCCTAATTTTACGATTGCAAACTAATACTTACGGAGAAAAAACGAAGCGTAAAAGCTTCGTGGATCTCCGTAAGTGCTAATTTGCATACCCGACGCGGCATTTCGACTCGAAATGCCCCCAGCGGCGGATGCGGTACTGCATCCTAAGATCCGGCAGTGTAAGTCCCTTACACATGTCGGATCTTCTGCCTATCTATTGGAAACTGATTCTGTGGATCAGTTCCAAAGATAGAAACAGGGATACGACGGCGTATCAGTAGATACGCCGTCGTATCCCTTTTGTGGATCTGGCCCTTAGTGACTTGCTTTTTTTATGCTCTGAAATGGCTTATTTAATTATATATTAGATATCTATTAGTAACTTTGAGTAGTTTGAAGTCACAGAATGCTGGTTTTATTTCCCATATTAAATACTTTACAACATGTTATCTAGTGAACACTGTCACTGAGAATGAAATGTCTTTGACAGTTTGTGCTCTTCCTCATTGTCACTTTTCACGTTACTTCTACATGTTGAGAGTTGTCCTGTCCACCAATGCATCTCTCTGACAGGAGATGGATAACAAGAGATTTCTTTGGGGGCTTTAAATACCCTTTCTAGATATGTCAGTCTACAAATATCTACACTGTACTGAACAAGGAAAGATAACAAAAAAGTACATCTGCCAGAGTCTGCTATTGGAATTGCAGTTTCCATTGTGATGATAAATGCATTAAAGTAGTAGACATTCAGTAGTAGCTGGACTTGGCAAAGATGTGTGGTCCAAATGCCAGTGTTTTGTGTATTGTTGATACCCAGCAACAGAGAATCCCGCAGTTGTAAAATATATTACTTAGTGAATGGAAACAGTACACACTGGCTGTGTTTATTAAAATATTAGAATACATTACTACTAACTGTAATACCACTGAAATCACTTTCAGTTGCAAGTGTTTTTGTGTCATAGTATTATTTTATCCCAGTGCCGATCCTGACCTCCCTGGGGCCCTAAGCAAAGTGACATGTCACATTAAAGTTGAGAAGCGGGGGGGGCTGCCGAAAATGACACGTTTTATCCTATTTGATATCAAGTATTCCAAGTGTGAGTTCTGCTGGTTTTCAGTTAGTCGCATAATGCTTTTTGCAGTCTTTCTGAGTGATCATTTAAATAAAAAATTGTAAAAATATTAGAGAGAACAATGATTTTTAACCACTTAAGCCCCGGACCTTTAGGCAGCTAAATGCCCAGGCAAGGTTTTGCGATTCGGCACTGCGTCGCTTTAACAGACAATTGTGCGGTCGAGCGATGTGGTTCCCAAACAAAATTGGCGTCCTTTTTCCCCACAAATAGAGCTTTCTTTTGGTGGTATTTGATCACCTCTGCGGTTTTTATTTTTTGCGCTATAAACAAAAATAGATCGACAATTTTGAAAAAAATTCAATATTTTTTACTTTTTGCTATAATAAATATCCCCCAAAAATATATATAATTTTTTTTTCTCAGTTTAGGCCAATACGTATTCTTCTACCTATTTTTGGTAAAAAAAATCGCAATAAGCGTTTATCGATTGGTTTGCGCAAAATTTATAGCGTTTACAAAATAGGGGATAGTTTTATTTATTTTTTTTGTAACCACACCAAGAATTGTTTAGGTAATCACTATGGATCTTAGAAGCTCACAGATTTAGGAGAGCAACCCAAGCAAAATTTAAAGCTGTATCTATTTATTTATAGCTACTGGTATATAGTATGTATAGCTAAATCTATTTAGGGCAGTGGTTCTCAACCTGGGGGTCGAATGACAATTTGCCAGGGGTCACCGAATCCTGGGCTATTCCTGAAGCCCGCACTGCTTTCCCAGCCTTTTCGCAGCCGATAGAGACATATAGAAGGGAAAGAAAGGAGAAAAAAGAGAAAAAAGAGAAAGTGGTACATCCTAAAATGTACCATAAGTGGTTTTAATACTGTATGAGTGGAAGGGACTCAGGGAGCGATAAATGTCTGTGGGTTAGGGGCACAAATTACTTGTCTTGCCTTGGGTGCTGACAACTCACGCTACGAAAATGTTACTGTTAGGCCCTGTACACACGACCGAACATGTCCGCTGAAACTGGTCCGCGGGCTCTTTTCAGCGGACAAGTTCGGTCGTGTGTAGGGCCTAACGTACCATTTTCCAGCGGACATTTGTCCAGCAGACCGTTTCCCAGCAGACAAAAATTTCTTAGCATGCTAAGAAACATGTCCGCTGGAAACCTGTCCGTCGGACATGTTCGGTCGTCTGTACAGACTTACCGTACATGTCCGAGCGGCCGCCATCCCTCGCATGCGTCGAATCACTTCGACGCATGCGTGGAAGCATTGAACTTCCAGGGCCGCGCACGTCGCCGCGACGGTGCGGCCTCGTCACCGCGTATCGTGTACGCGCAGATTTCTGTATGATGGTGTGTACAGCCATCATACAGAAATCTCCGGGTGGACATGTCGGCGGACCGTTTTCATCGGACATGTTTGCCCGTGTGTACGAGGCCTTAGGGGTCCCCACAACTTGGGAAATTTTATCAAGGGGTCACGGCACTAGCAAGGTTGAGAACCACTGATTTAGGGCATATATATATATCGACTCAGGGCCAGGGGGGGCACCTGCCATTTGTACAGGTGGTGGGGGACACCTATCATTTTTATAGGTGGAGGGGGGTTGTGATGGGAGGGAAATAGGATTTACACTGTATTGGGGGGTGTCAATTCTGTCAAGGATGGGGATTTGGGGGGTGGGAGCCCTGAACCCTGTACTCTAGTACATAGCACACCCCTAAACACTGCTCTCTGTATGTATAGCACCACTGAACCCTGCACTCTGTATGTAGTGCACCCCTGAACCATGCACTCTGTATGTAGCACACCCCTAAGCCCTGCATTCTTTACTTAAGGCACCCCTGAACCCTACACTGTGTATGTAGCGCACCCCAAATTGCACTTTCACCTGTGTAGAAAAGAATCCTTGCACCAGCCCTGCAGCCCACTTTTAAGGTAGGCTAATTTCATATTTTTACAGTGACATTTGTTTTGTTAATCTAAGCATTTCTTATGGGTACAAGAATGCTTTTGTTTTATTTAACTATACCCCTTTAGTCCCTCCTATTGAAAATTCAATTTGGCCATACACACTGTTTGCTGCATTACTACTTTTTATGGGACACCCAAAGGCATTACTATAGTTGCAAGCCTCGCCTCTGCGGCAGATTAGGAAGGGCGTTGCTGGGAAGCAAGAAGAGTGCACAGAAGCAAGCACAGAAGCAAGCCTTGGCTCGCTTCCCTTTTTCCCAGTGGCACCCCTCCTAATCCGCTTTGAATGTGCTCAAACCTCACATAGGCGGTAATCTTATAGGCTTTCTCTTTTGGGTGGTGGGGGGCAGACTTTGCCCCAGGTGAAAGAAAGTCTAGCTTTGCCACTATATTGACTGACTAGGCTTTTAAATTAGACTTTGTGTAATAACTTTTACATTAACATCAATTTAACAACAGTTGATATTTAAAACCAGATTGACAGCACAGAAATTTGGAGAGGGTGAGGCCTCGTACACACGACCGAGGAACTCGTCGGAAAAGACACATAGTTTTCCTCTACGAGTTCCCTGTTAGGCTTGTCGAGGAACTTGACAAGCTTTCTTTGCGTACACACGGTCAAGACAAAATCTCCTCGTTCTCAAACGCGATGACGTACAACACATACAATGGCAGGGGAAGTTTGATTCCACTGGCACAACCCTTGGGGCTGCTTTTGCTAATCTCACGTTACTGCATGTTTGGTAAGAGACGATTTGCACTTTTCAGTCTGTTACAGCGCGAAAAATGTGTTATCTCCATTACAAACGCTACTTTTACCGAAGGTGCGCTTCCGTCTCACACTTTATTCCGAGCATGCGCAGGTTTCTTAGCATACACACGCTCGCGTTTCTTGTCGAAAACCAGCCCGACGAGGAACACGACGAGGAAAAAGAGAACTTGTTCTCTTTTTTCCTCGTCAAGTTCCTCGACAGTTTCCTCAATGAAAAACATACACACAACCGGTTTCCTCGGCAAAAAATCTATGCCACCAAGTTTCTTGATGGATTCTGTCGAGGAAAACGGTCATGTGTACGAGGCCTCAGACAATGCAGTGACTTTACACACTATTGGATTAATTTACTAAATGGTTTACTTTGCAAGGGAAATGTTTACATTGCAAGGTAATGACAGTGGACATTTCTCTAAATGGGATTGAGTATTCTTTGCAAAGTGAATTTTTACAGCATTCACTAAGCTAAGGAAAAATTCCCATGTAAATTGAAATTTCCCTTGCAAATTTAACTGCCTATTTGCCTTTAGTAAATAAACCCCTATATCTGAAGGTCTTCCTTTTTGCAGTTGTGATAGTGCCATGTGCATAGGTATTGGATGAGACAGGTAATTAAACAGTACGACCAAGCATAATTTAAATATACGGCATAAGGCAGGGCTGAGATTTCTTGATTTTAAAAACTGATGAAATAAAAAACTGGCTGCAAAGAATATTAAAATATTCTACAGGCAGGTTGTAGCCATTGAAATTACTCTGAAATTTATTTTTGCTTTTTGACTTTTTAATAGCCTTTACACATTGATAAGAACTCATGTATATAGAGTAATCCTCTCAGTTCAACACTTTCAACCTGGTGTTCGAGCAACTTGATCACTTGTTTGTTTTTACTGTCTGTCTACTACATGAGATGAAAGTCCTATTTACATTATAATATTAACAGGGGCTTGGCAAGAAGAGAAAGAAAAACAAATCTAACACTTGTCATTGCAGGTGAAAAATTATAACTGTATAGTTAATTATAGCTTGCATCTCTGGTAAAGCCCAAGGGTTGTGTGTGAAGGGGTACCTCAATGTGCTATCATGCTAGGTGGTCCCAGGATAATTTTTTTTAACTTAATACCCATAGATATTGTATGCTGATGCTCTGGCATGTTATACCTAATAAAGATATTAGGTATAAGATACCAACATGTTATAACATAACTATTTCTGAAGGATATATAACACTGGTCATCACCATCAAAATCTATGTGCAACTGAGAAACAGTGGAAACCATGAAGCCATGATATAATATATATAATATGTATGTATATATTTATATATATATATATATATATATATATATATATATATATATATATATATATATATATATATATATATATATATTGTAGCATTGGGGGTTGTTAGCTCTCGTGGTAGATGCATTTTTGTGTAGTGAGTCCACACCAAACAGGCATTAATAGTTAAGGGCCTGGTAGCGCACATTTATTAAATAAGGAAAAAAAAAAAAAAAAGTCCACTCAGGAGTCCCACGCAGGGGTTTAAACGTTGTTCAGAAAGTAACTGAAAATACTAGCCCACCTGGCTACTCTTCAACAGCACTGGTACATTAAACCACCAGATCTTCCCGTCCAACAGTCTTGGATGCGTACAGTCTTTGGGCTCCTTAAACGCACACAGCTTCAAGCCCCTCAATGCACACAGCTTCTGACTTCTTGGACACAGACAGCTTGAAGCCCTTCAACGCACACAGCTTTGAGCTTCTTGGACGCACACAGCATCTATCTTCACACAGAGGCGCTCACAAGCAGCCACTACTCCAACTCCACCTTCCTCTCACCTCTAGCCCTTCATTATATGAGCTGTGTGCACCTGGGCACACACCCTGCAGGCTATCTATAAGATCTGGACACAGGATTGGAGATCCCGTCCCACCCACATCTCTGAGGAATCTCCAAGCCACAGAGCCCCTTGTAGAGATAAATAAATTTGAGAAAACTGCCAGAGCAGTTTTCTCTGTTTTAAAATGTAAGCTCTGCAGCTCTGCACTCAGCCGATATGCAGACTCTGTGTCCACTTTAATCCCATCTTCATTGGGACAGAGCCTCGCTCTGCCACAATATATATACAGTATCTCAAAAAAGTGAGTACACCCCTCACATTTTTGTAAATATTTTATTATATCTTTTCATGTGACAACATTGAAGAAATGACACTTTGCTACAATGTAAATTAGTGAGGGTACAGCTTGTATAACAGTGTAAATTTGCTGTCCCCTTAAAATAACTCAACACACAGCCATTAATGTCTAAACCGCTGGCAACAAAAGTGACTACACCCCTATGTGAAAATGTCCAAAATGGGCCCAAAATGTCAATATTTTGTGTGGCCACCATTATTTTCCAGCACTACCTTAACCCTCTTGGGCATGGAGTTTACCAGAGCCTCACAGGTTGCCACTGGAGTCCTCTTCCACTCCTCCATGACAACATCATGGAGCTGGTGGATGTTAGAGACCTTGCGCTCCTCCTCCTTCCAACCTCACATGACTGCACTTGGGCCTGCAAAAGGTAATTTAGCCGTCCAGTGCTGTATTGCGGGACAAGTCAGCTCTCCTGATACCCTGCAAATCTCAATATTTGGAGAAATAATTAAAATAATACATGCCTGCCCTGTCCACCCCCCCCCCCATATTAGTAATGGTTTAAAAATATGCTATTCCTCCTACAAATGTCTATTTCTTTCATCACATCAAAGATTTAATTATTAACCATGATAGCAATCTGTCTGTAGTGAAATATGCACCTCTTTTTTTCCACTATACACTCAAACTTGATTGACCCATTTATTAGGAATGTGTCCTCACACTTTCCTTCTAATTTATCTTCACTCAAATTTCCAGTCCTAATCTCTCCTCTGTTACCTTACTGTTCACTCCCTAAACTTGCACCACAAAAGTCAATATATATTCTAGATCCCAGCATTCTCCTGTAATCCTCAGGACATACGCCAACCACGAGCTACATATAACACATTCTCATAGCAGGGGGGAGGGGGGGATGGATGAAGTCCCAGAAACCTTTTAACGCTGTTGGAAAGGAATCTGTGTGTTGTAAATAGACAGTGAGGGGGCTCTGAAGAATGGCAGTTATCATGAGTCAACATCCCTGTTGGCTGTAATATCAGAACAAGTTCTACCTTAGAACACAAATTCTATCTTTCTTTCAAAGCAAGTGTATTATGTTAACTCTTAAGTATTGTTTTATTTCTATGACTTTTTGACAGACTTTGTTTAAGAACACTAAAAAATGTTTAATGCACATTTCTAATGAATTAGATGTAAGTGGAATCTCTTTTTATAATATATAGGGCCAGATCCACAGTCAGCGGCGCATTATTTCGCCGGGCGTAGCGTATCTAAGATACACTACGCCGCCGTAACTTACTTATTTTTTTCCGAATCCTCAAAGAATTTGCGTCGTAAGTTACGGCGGCATAGTGTATCTTTGGCGCGTAAGGGCGTGCAATTCAAATCGTTGTGATGGGGGCGTGTTTTATGTAAATACGTTGTGACCCGCCGTAAGTTACGTTTTTTTTTAACTGCGCATGCGCCGTCCGTGGGGGTATCCCAGTGCGCATGCTTGAATTTAAACCGGAACAAGCCAATGCTTACGACGGTGACGTCATTCTACGCAAATCCCTATTCGCGAACGACTTACGCAAACGACGTCAAAAATTCAAAATTGGACGTGGGAACGACGGCCATACTTAACATTGAGTACGACTCATTATAGCAGCTATAACTATACGCCGGAAAAAGCCGAACGCGAGCAACGTAAAAAAAAGCGCCAGCTGGACGTACGTTCGTGGATCGCCGTATCTAGCTAATTTGCACACTCGACGCGGAATTCGACGGAAACGCCATCTAGCGGCCGGCGGAAAAATGCACCTACGATCCGACGGCGTACTAAGACGTACGCCTGTCGGATCGAGCCCAGATGCAGTCGTATCTTGTTTTGTAGATACAAAACAAAGATACGACGCGGGAACTTTGAAATTACGCGGCGTATCAATAGATACGCCGCCGTAATTTCTTTGTGGATCTGCCCCACAGTATCTAGTTAGTTACATTTCTTGAGTTCATGTAGTTGGTAATCAGATGGAGCATGTGATATTGTTAGGGTTACTATGTGAGTCTCCAAGAACATAGTTAACAAAGTGGTATAGGTGCAAAATGTATTTTGACTATTGTAATAATTATGTCACTACAAATAATATATATTCCTATTACTTTAGCCCAGTATTTATCAACTTCACCACACAAGTTCCCAGTAGAAGCACATTTTCAGGACTTCCCTATATTTATACGTGTGCAAAAATTTCAGAACCAATTATACTAAAGAAATCACCTATGGTAAATAAGGAAAACCTAAAAACAAGACCTGCTGGGGTACTTGAGGACTGGTACTAAAAAACAATGCTTTATCTGGAATTGGAGCAAGCTCCGAGACATCTACAGTCATCCTAAAAAAAAAACAATGTTTCAATTTAAAGTGGAACAAAAACCAAGTTCGCAAAATTTTGGTGGCAGGCAGGTTTTTATTGCAGAAGAGGCTCTGTTAAGGCTCGTACACACGATAGGTTAAACCGATGAAAACGGTCTGATGGACCGTTTTCATCGGTCCAAATCGATCATGTGTGGGCGCCGTAGGTTTAAATAACCTTTACCTTCGGTTAAAAAAAAGCAAAGTTGCTTTAAAATTTAACCGATGGATTGCTAACCGATAGGTCAAAACCGATCGTTAGTATGCAAAACCATCGGTTAAAAATCCACGCATGCTCAGAATCAAGTCGACGCATGCTTGGAAGCATTGAACTTCGTTTTTTTCAGCACGTCGTTGTGTTTTACGTCACCGCGTTCTGACACGATCGTTTTTTTAACTGATGGTGTGTGCGCACGACGGACCATCAGTCAGCTTCATCGGTTAAACTAAGACAACTGTCTTTCAGACCGTTTTTATCGGATGGACTGATCGTGTGTACGAGGCTTAAGTCTCTTCTCCCAAAATAATTCTTACCTGCCCGCCAGCAATGTTTTCTGTAAATGTTCTCTGCACCTCCCGAGTTAGTTAGTTAGTTAGTTAGTTAGTTAGTTAGTTAGTTAGCTTGTTAGTTAGCTAATCAGGTTGAAAAAAGACACAAGTTCATCGTGTTCAACCAGTGGAAAAAATAAATAAATAAACCTTGATATACACTATTCTATACCCACAGTTGTTCCAGAGGCAAAAAAATTCCAGATTGCACTAACTTCCATGTGCACGTGCAGGAGTTATGTTACCATTGGCCAGCCAATCAAAATGGCTGAAAATGACAATCCCAGAGGAAGATCAGGCGCAGATGTCAGCTGCAGCAATAAAACTTTGAGAGAAATTACGGCGGTTGCAATAAGGTAAATCCCAAAAAGTTCTTCTGGGACCTATCTACCTATTATACCCTTCACTGCAAGACGGTCTAATTACCTGGGGCCTCATGGCTTCTACATCTACATGGCCTCCCAGAAAAAGGCAGGATTGGCTTAAACCCAGGTGAACAGACCCTTGCTGGTCCTTATGTGGTCCTTACTATCTTGGCAATTTTACCTTCTCTGTAGCCACTAATTCTCGGACATATTTGCATTTCCTTCAGAGACGTATTCTTTAATGGTGCGTATGTGAATCAAACTGTACACAATAAACAGCATCAATTCCCCATTTTAATGTTTAAATGACAGTCTCACATCATGATCAGAGTTTTCATTAGGAAATATTTCTCCTAGGCTGCTTACCAGTGACCTCCCCTCCTCACCTTAACTCAATAGACTAGACACGCTCAGTGACTCCTGAGGGAGAACAACCATGCTGGAAGAACTCAGAAACCAACTACACGGCAAAATCTCATGGGTCTACCTCTTGGAGAGATCCAAAATGCAACCTCCCACTGTTCAGGTCTCTTCTGAAGTGTGCCACACAGCACCACGCATGATGATGCTCTCTCTCCTTACCAGAAAAGCCACTAATTTCAGAGAGGGCAAGTCACACAGAGAGCTCCACAATGCAGAACTATTGTAAAGTCACACAAAATAACTAGGTGTTAGGCCCCGTATACACGACCGAACATGTCCGATGAAACTGGTCCGCGGACCAGTTTCCACGGACGTGTCCGACCGTGTGTACGGCCTAGCGGACAGGTTTCCTGGCCTAGCAGACAGGTTTCCAGCGGACAAAAGTTTCTTAGCATGCTAAGAAACTTGTCCGCTGGAAACCTGTCCGTCGGACATGTCCGCTGGTTAGTACGTCTAACCAGCAGACCGAAATCCCGCGCATGCGTCGAATTGATTAGACGCATGCGTGGAAGCATTTAACTTCCTGGTTTGTGCACGTCGCCGCGTCACCGTCACCGTCACGTCACCGCGTTCTCTGTCTGTGGGGATTTTGGTCTGATGGTGTGTACACACATCAGACCAAAATATCCCAGGAGACATGTCCGATGAAAACGGTCCGTGGACCGTTTTCATCGGACATGTCTCCTCGTGTGTACAGGTCCTTAAAGTTTTTAGGTAAAATAGACATTCAATAGACATTTTCCAAAAAACTGTTACGTGTCAACCATTGATTTTTATTCTTTGTGTACCCAGGGTGGCGCACATGCTAAATCGTATCTGATACCAGTAAACATAGCGGTGCTGAGAACATACTTAGCCATTTTTAAAGCCATAAGAAGGCTGACTGCTGTAATGGCAAGAAACAAAGCAGCTGGAAAGTGTTGGGATCTTGTGTAAAGTGCCTGACTGTTCTATTCCAAAATGATCACAATGTGCTTTACCTCGGGGGAGAAAATTAGCAATGAGTTAGTCAAGTATACACTGCAGGAGCTTTGTTACTGTTTGTATTGGTGCCAAATGCCTCTTTGAGAGGGAAAACTCATTCTGTATACAAAGGCTATTTACAGCAAAGCTATGATGAACCTGAGGCCAATTCTCTGTGAAACACATGGTTTTATTAGAAGGGCTTGGTTAGTCATCAAGCAATTGTTAGCAACAAAAAAAAAATCTTAAGAATCCTTACACAACTGCCATGAACATGACAATACAACATTTTGGAAAATAGAAGGAATGAAGCCTGTTGGAGTCATGGAAAGAAGACTGAACATATCAATGGACAACTGCTATAAAATTCTCCATCAATGTCCTTTACTGTACCTGGAGTACCAAGACAATTCCCAGGGGTCTGCCCAAATCATATATAAAATATTGTAGTGTTTAACTGGAAGACAACCAACAGCAAACATTTAGATTTTCATTTCAATATGTTTTTCAAGTTCAAATGTAGCTAATAAAGTAGATGTAGGCCCTAAATGAATGGCATTTCGTTTTCTAAAGCTCTGTGTATCATGAATAACTGCCATTTAAAAAAAAAATGTTTTTTCAGTAGTTCATCCTTTTTTGATGATCTTCTCCAACCTGAGTTCAGACACTTCGGTAAAGATCCACGAAGAACTTACGGCGGCGTATCTATTGATACGCCGTGTAAGTTCTACGATGCGCCGGCGTATCTTTGTTTTGTATTCACAAAACAAGATACGCCTGAATGTGGGCTAGATCCGACTGACGTATGTCTTAGTACGCCGTCGGATCTTAGGTGCATATTTACGCTGGCCGCTAGATGGCGCTTCCGTTGATTTCCACGTAGAGTATGCAAATTAGCTAGATACGCCGATTCTCAGAATGTGCATCCGCCCGGCGCATTTTTTTTACGTAGTTTGCGTAAGGCTTTTTCCGGCGAATAGTTACCCCTGCTCTATGAGGCGTACGCAATGTTAAGTATGGACGTCGGGCCAGCGTCAAATTTTCCGTTGTTTACGTCGTTTGTGTAAAACAGTCGCGAATAGGGCTTTGCGTAAATTACATTCACGTCGAAAACATTGACTATTTGCGACGGTATTTCGAGCATGCGCACTGGGATACCCCCATGGACGGCGCATGCGCCGTTAAAAAAAAACGTCATTTACGTGGGGTCAAGATGAATTAACATAAAACACGCCCACATCTTAGTCATTTGAATTTCGTGCCCTTACGCCGACACATTTACACTACGCCGCCGTAACTTACGGCGCAAATTCTTTGTGGATAAGGAACCTCCGCTCGAAGTTACGGCGGCGTAGTGTATCTGAGATACGCTACGCCGGCCTATATATGCGCCGAGGTACGTGGATCTGGCCCTTCCTGTCTCTCCAGTGCTAGCTGTATGGCATTTTCCAGGGCAGGTTACTGATGGTGAAAACAGAACACCTTTTACAGCATAATGTGTGTTTAAATAGCAACTAGAAACCTATGTGACAGAAGAACAACGCAGAACCAAAAATGGGAGACAGGGACAAAGTTCATTTCAGGATACCATGTTATTATTATTTTTTTAAATTGCAGGTTTAAAAATATAAAAAAAAAATACCTTTGAAATGACATTGGCATGTTAAAGATTTTTATTTTTAGCTATTCATATACTTTTAATGAAAACAATATGATTTTCGCTCTTCCATTTAGAATACATATCATAAAGGAATGCTGCTAATGAAAGATTTCCCAGACAAAAAATAAATAGTGGCGAATAAATATATGAAATGTGATAACTACGCTTAACAAGGCTACAAGCCTAAATGTAATCCTCAACACCTTTTTTCACCCATTTTTTCATTCCTTTTCAATCTGCAAGATTATAACTGCAAACGAGGATGCAGTAATTTATATTGAAATAACTTAATACGCTCTTGTATTGATTTTGTGCCAATTAAAGCGGGGTTCCAACCACAATTAGCATTTTTTAAATGTATGTCCTTTCAAAATTCCTTTTTTTATAATATAAATCCGGTCACTTACTATTTTACAATCCGCCGCCGCTCCGCATAGTTATTCAAAAAAGATAGTTTATAAAACTATGTCCACACCGTTGTCATTTTGCTTGTGGACATTATGAAGCCCACAAACACTTACTTCCTGGAAGTCTTGGATGAGGAGTGATAATTGGGTAGCGCACTGCATCCTGGGAAATTATGATACACATTTCCCAGGAGCATTAGAGGGAGATGATGTCAGAATCCTAGGTGATTCCAAAGGCAGATTTTGTGGGACCGCATAGCAACAGGCATTTCCAGATGAGTAAAAAATAAATAAAAAAATCTTTTTTTTCTTTTTTAGGTCTAATGAGCACAATAATGAAAAAAAAAATTTGGGATGGAAACTCCACTTTAACTGCCCGAAAAACAAACAAACTGTCTAAATGACCGAATTTGGGTTGATTTTTCGTATAGTGTATGGCCAACATAAATATACTAAGGTGTAATAAGCTCATAGGTAGTTAGTGATGTAACAATCTATTATATTATTTACCAAACATTATTACAATGCTTTTTTTTGTCTTATATGTCACAAAATTGTTTACATGGATGCTATTGTCAATTGATGACACATAGAAGTTGTTTTTATCTAAGCAGCTGACATAAATGAAATACCAAAATGTGGGCATTATATAAGAACAAGGCTTTGTATTGAAAATGTAACAATCAGCGTAGGTCATTTCTGCATTTTCACACTTTGGTAGCAGGAGGGCCAGAGGCTACACATTCTGACTCAGGAAATCATGGTGTCATGTTGTGTACAGTGGATGTGCTGGCCGGATGTAATATTTCTGGTGGTACATAGACATACCCTTCAATATAATGTCTTCTTTGTATGCACATTTTTTAGCAAAACACATTCAGAATTGTTTATAATGTGCCATGCAAGTCAGTGGTGTTTATGCCAGACTGAAGAGGTTTAGTCATGCCCTTTGAAAAATTGTACTGAATGAAAAGCTCACACAGGATAAAACATTTTCTGCTGTTTTTGGTTAATGGACAAAAATGGTCTGATCCAATCCAATATTTGTGAGCAATATGACTCGTGAGCATTATCTGTAGTGACTTGGACAGGAGTGGGCAATTAAGGGGTTTTAAAGAGTTGGGAGTATTTTAGGGAACAAGCCTGGGTTCTCCTCACTTCGTTACTGCAGTTTTGATGCTGCAGTGATATCAGGTATGATCTTTCTTTGTACCTTGCAGCCCTTCATATTTTCCTGTATTCTTTTTGCATCCTTCCTATATTTGTTACATAGTTAGTCAGGTTGAAAAAAGTCCATCTAGTTCAACCCCAAAAAAACACCACACAATCCCATATACACAATCCTATACCCACAGTTTATCCAGAGGAAGACGAAAAGCATGACCTAATTTGTTACTGCAGGGGAAAAAATTATTTCCTGATCCCCCGAGAGACAATCGGATATATTCCTTGGATCAACTTTACCTATAAATGTCAGTACCCAGTTATATTATGTACACTTAGGAAAGAATCCAGGCCTTTTTTAAAGCAATCTACTGAGTTGGCCAGAACAAGCTCTGTAGGGAGTCTATTGCCCATTTTCACAGCTCTCTTACTGTGAAGAAACCTTTACTGTATTTGGAGATGAAGGGCCAGATCCACGTAGCGTGGCGCTTTTTTACGTCTGGCGTAGCATATCTCAGATACACTACGCCGCCGTAACTTACAGCGTATTTCCCGTATCCACAAAGAATTTGCGCCATAAGTTAGGGCGGCGTAGTGTAAATGTGTTTTATGTTAATACGTCTCGACCTCACGTAAATGATGTTTTTTTTAACGGTGCATGCGCCGCCCGTGGGGGTATCCCAGTGCGCATGCTCCAAATTAACCCGCAACAAGCCAATGCTTTTGACGTGAACGTAATTCTACGCAAAGCCCTATTCGCGAACGTTTTATGCCAACGACGTAAACAACGGAAAATTTGACGCTGGCCCGACGTCCATACTTAACATTGCGTACGCCTCATAGACCCAGGGGTAACGTTACGCCGAAAAAAACCTTACGGAAACGACGTAAAAAAATGTGCCAGCCGGACGTACGTTTGTGGATTGGCGTAACTAGCTAATTTGCATACTCGACGCAGAAATCGAAGGAAGCGCCACCTAGCAGCCAGCGTAAATATGCACCTTAGATCCGACAGGGTACTAAGACGTACGCCAGTCGGATCTAGCCCAGCTTCAGGCGTATCTTGTTTTGTGGATACAAAACAAAGATACGCCGGAGCAACCTAGAAGTTACGCGGCGTATCAATAGATACGCCAGCATAACTGCTTCGTGGATCTGGCCTGAAATCTCTTTTTCTCTAGACATAAAGGGCCAGATCCTCAAAAGAGATACGCAGGCGGATCTGCTGTTCCGCCTGCGTATCCCTGTTTCTATCTTTGGAACTGATCCACAGAATCAGTTTCCAATAGATAGGCAGAAGAGGGAGAAGGGACTTACACTGCCGGATTTTAGGATGCAGTACCGCATCCGCCACTGGGGGCATTTCGAGTCGAAATGCCGCTTCGGGTATGCAAATTAGCACTTATGGAGATCCACAAAGCTTTTCAGCTTCGTTTTTACTCCGTAAGTTTTAAGTTGCATGTGTAAAATTAGGGCTGCTTTTACAAAGTGTAAACTGTTTACACCTTGTAAAAGTAGACCCTTCTTTCTCGCGACGCTGTTTTTTTTTTTTTTTTGCCCGCCGTAACTTTTTTTTTCCTGACGCAACTTTTTTTACCCGGCGCGATTCACAAAACTCGGCGTAACGTAAAACCGCGCAAAGCACGTCGGGAAAATGACGTCGGGAGCATGCGCAGTACGTCCGGCGCGGGAGAGCGCCTAATTTAAATGGGACTCGCCCCATGAAATTAGGAACGCCTTGCGCCGGACGATTTTAAGTTACACCGCTCCAAATTTCTAGGTAAGTGCTTTGTGGATCGGGCACTTAGGTAGAGATTTTGCGGCGGTGTAACTTAAATGGAAGAAAATACGTTGCGCCGGGTTTTTGTGGATCTGGCCCAAAGAGTTCTCCCTTGTCCTCTGTGACAACCTTAAAGTGAATAACGCAACACCAAGTTCACTATATGGACCCTTTTATGTATTTGTACATGTTGATCATATCCCCACTTAATCTCCTCTTCTCAAGAGAGAATAAATTCAATTCCTCTAATCTTTCCTCATAGCTGAGCTCCTCCATGCCTCTTATTAGTTTGGTTGCCCTTCTCTACACTTTCTCCAGTTCCCTGATATCCCTTTTAAGAACTGGTGCCTAAAACTGAACTGCATATTCCAGATAAATTCTTACTTAAGATTTGTACAGGGGCAAAAGTATACCTCTCTCTCTGGATACTCCATACCTCTCTTAATACAAAAAAAGGATTTTGCTTGCTTTGAAAACCACAGCTTGGCATTGCATGCCATTATTAAGCTTATGATCCACCAAAACCCCCAGATCCCCCCAGGGTGTGTGTCCTATGCCCACATACTTTGCTAATAGGCGTCCCTCATTCCCAGCTCAGAAAGTTGTGAGGTAGGCTGTAAAGTGCAGTTATTGTTTGAGGGCATGATAGCTAGTGGGTAGCAGCAAACATGACCTGAGAAATGTGCACATTCACAGCTGTAATGCTCATAATAAACATATCTTAATATCTTACTAGCTGTTCTAAGCAGATAATAAATAATATCAAGGACAGCAGGCAGCCTGTGTTGTGCTCTTGTGTTCATACAGAGGAGACAGTGTGATTTACTTTGTAGATCATAGCCACAAAAACCCAATAAGTCGCATTAAGGAGATTTATAAACACCCCATCAAACATAGCTGTAACCAATTATTACTGTAGAATGCCTTATTGGTGTCAAAAATTAAAATAGCTTGCTTTGTGCCTGACATTCGATACAATTTATTCTATTCCAAAACTGTTGAGACTTTAACCACTTGCCGACCAAGATATATCTGAACGATGGCTGCAGCACGGATGGTTAGTTCTGGGAGGCCATCATATGATGACCGCCCATGATCGCACCTGCCGTGCTCCCGTTGTGGGGCACACATGGTGCGCCCTGTGATCACAGTGTCCGGAGGAAGACACTACTGATCACAGATTGAGGTAAAGAGACAATCAGAGGCTCTTTACCACTCTTTACCACATGATCAGCTGTGTCCAATCACAGCTGATCACAGATGAAAATAGAAGCTGGTGATCGGCAATCCTTTCCTCATGCTGACAGCATGAGGATCGGAGAAGAGAGACGATAACCGGCTTCTCTAAAAGGGACATTCACACTGATAATCAGGGTACTATCCCAACAGTACCCACCAGTGCTGCCAATGTGTGCCCACCAGTGCTGCCAATCTGAGCCCACCAGTGCTGCCAATTAGTGCCCATCAGAGCCTTCTCCTCAGTGTCACCTATCAGTGCCCATCAGTGCCACCTACCAGTGCCCATCAGTGCCACCCATAAGTGCTACCTGTCAGTGCCACTCATAAGTGCCACCTATCAGGGCTAAGCATCAGTGCCTCCTATCAGTTCTCATCCGTGCCACGTATCAGTGCAGTCTCATCAGTGCCCACCATTGCCTCCTCATCAGTGCCCACCAGTGCCGCCTCATTAGTGCCCATCAATGCAGCCAATCAGTGACGCCTCATCAGTGCACATCAGCAAAGAAGAAAAATTACCTGTTTCCAAAATGTTATAACAGACCATGAAAACGTTTTTTTTTTTTTCGTCATTATTCGTTTATTTAGCAAAAAATAAAAATCCCAGTGGTGATTAAATACCACCAAAGAAAGCTCTATTTGTGTATAAAAAATATACGTTTTTTGCTTGACCGCGCAATTGTCATTCAAAGCGCAACATAGCTGAAAGCTGAAAATTGGCCCTGTCAGGAAGGGGGTAAAAGTGCCCAGTAGGCAAGTGGTTTAAGTGAAACTTTAAAGTAATAACGACAATGAGAAAGTAATAATTTGTATATCATATTTAATGCAGTCTGTCAATAGCCATAACAACAGCAGTTTTTGTTCTACACAGTCCCACTGTAACAATGTTATTACCTGTTGATCCTGCCAATGAATTTCCACTTCCTTTAACAGGGCGAGAATACTGTTTATTATCCAGTGAAATTGCACAATAATAGTGTCACCCTGTGGATAGGGTGACACTAGGTGGCCATTGTTTATTTTTTGCTTATAGCACAACTCTGGACACAGAACAATTGGGCCCTTGATATTGTAAGGGTTACATGTTTGACTAGAAGTGGAGAAATAGGCTGCAATACTCAGGCGCCCTCAATCATTGCGCAATATGTTTATTCAGTATAAAAAAGTGTTCAATATAAAAAACAAGATGCCAACTCACATGTAATTGTGCCCTCCGACTGGCACTAAGTCTATCCGCAAACCAAGTCTGTAAGTTTCACACCGTTCCATGTATTAAAACTTCTTCCCAATGACGCATTGAGCATGCAAAACATGTTGAGGCATAGTGATGCAATGGATATATCAGCTCCTGCCTTTGGTTAATAGACCAGCTGAGAAATGGAACTTAGTCGGTCGGAGGGCACTTTTACATGTGAGTTGGCATTTTGTTTTTTATACTGGACATTTTTATACTGAATAAACATATTTTGCAATGGTAGCATTTTTTTATTACCGGTATATGATTGAGCTAAAGAGGAGTGCATAATAGCACACAGGAGCCCTGGAGGATTGGAGGATCATGTTTATAATGAATGATCAGAGTGTATATAGTATCCCTGGTGAAGTGGTAATAACTTGTATTATTAATGGTTATCTGGTGAGTGAGTAGTTTGGACAGTGGAGGATTGCACCCTATACTGGTGGTGACTAGCATGTATGGCAATGACTTGGGATATTAAATCACAGAACAGAGATTACACATCAGCAATTATATATTTTTGCATGAATTGACGTTATATTTTATTTTTGTGAATTTATTTAAGGGCACATTTTACAGTGGTGCTTATGTGTTTTGCTAATATGATGATGTGATTTAATTTCATTAGCGCGGCTATCCACATTTACATTGGTTTGTTTGATATCTCACATTGTAGTGAAAACACTTTAGCTGGAACTGATAATACATAAACAACCACTGAGGCCACGTACACACGGTCGGTCAAAACCGATGGAAACGGACTAAAGGACCGTTTCATCGGTCCAAACCGATGGTGTGTGGGCCCCATCGGTCAGTTATCCTTCGGTCAAAAATGTTAGAACTTGCTTTAAAATTGAACCGATGGACGCCTAACCGATAGGTCAAAACGGACGGTTAGTATGCAAAAGCATCGGTTAAAAACCTGCGCATGCTCAGAATCAAGTCGACTCATACTCGAAAGCATTGAACTTCATTTTTCTCAGCACGTCGTTGTGTTTTACGTCACCGCGTTGGACTGTTCTCATCGGATGGACTGATCGTGTGTACGCTGCCTAACACAATTTTTGTATCACGGTGACACATTTCTTATATATATACTGTATGTTTTACAGCATTGTACATGTTTACTTAACAAAGAAATACTATCCCTTTCCTAATGCCGCATACACACGATTGGAAATGCCGACAAGAAAACCGTGGATTTTTTTTCCGACAGAATTTTGGCTTAAACTTGTGTTGCATACACACAATCACACTAAATTCCGACCGTCAAGAACGCAGGGACGTACAACACTACGACGAGCCGAGAAAAATTAAGTTCAATGATTCCGGGCATGCGTCGACTTGATCCTGGAATTGCATACAGACAATCGGAATTTCCAACAAGAACTTTTCCTGTTGGAAAATTTGAGCACCAGCTCTCAAATTTTTCTTGGCAGAAATTCCGACAGAAAAATTCCGTTGGAGCCTACACACGGTCGGAATTTCTGACCAATAACTCACATCGGACTTTTCTTGTCGGAATTTCCGATCGTGTGTACGTTGCATTACTCTAGTTTTGGCTGTGACATCTGATCTTTATCCAGCATAATAGTCCTGAATTTAATTAGCAGACAAACTAAATCTAAAAGCCATTGGAAAGTTTACATTTAAAAAAATAAAGCTAAAGCTCTCATCTGCTTACTTATTAACCATTGACAACACAGTTTAATAGTATAGTTTGCGAGCTTATTTTTTTTTATAACACCCAGTATTGTCTCACAAGTTCTAAAAAATGGCAAAACAGAGTGCACAAAAACACTTCAAAACCACAAGCACTAGGACAGTATGTGAGCCTTTGAATAGGCAGCAAACAGAAAAAGATAAAGCAGGTTTTACCTTTTAAAAAATGTGAGTGTATTATATGAAAGACACTAGCTACAAATATTAATCAGTGGCTGGGCATTATGTAAGCAGCTTGGTTAGGCTGCAGTAAAAGAAAGAAAGACAGGTTTTAGCTTGAAATAAACTCAAAAGACAATATCCACAAATATTGTAAAATGATAGGACAGTGTACCTCCATTTTTCTGTATTTTTTGGAATTATTGCAGTGGTTGGGTTGAACATAGCAGAGGCCGGGCACATCTGCAATTGCTGTGCTTTGCCAGCATAATCTGTCCCCTGCAATGAACTAAGCACCCAGTTGTATTTATTTATATTTATTTCATGATAGTCAGGGCACTGAAGTCATAGCTACAAGGGAAAACCTACAGCCATTGCGGCTGCTCATTGCAAGTCAGTCGGGTCACCCACACTCCCCCATGGGTCAGTCGGCCAGCTCCACTCTTACCCCATCAAGCAGGCAGCGATTCCCTCCAGGTGACGGGCGGCACCTTCTCGTGCGTCTCCTCACGGCGGCCATGTGTCTCCTTCCTCCTCTTCCTAGGTGGCCAATAGGTTCGCCTTTGCCTTTCAGGAAATCAGGTGACGGGTCTCAGGACCCGCTTCCTGATTGGCCAGAAGGAGAATCAGTGTGAAAATAGCGAATATTCATTGGCCATCACTGAGCCATTGGCTGCCTGCCTGCCTTTCCACAATGCAAGGACAGGCAGCAGCAAAAAAATGAAATTCTATGGCTAGGGGAAAGCACAGGCAGCAGAAAACATTAAACATAGGATCACGTGGCCACAGACTGCCTGCCCTCTCTCCAAATAAGGACCATAAAAGAAAAAACAAAAAGGGTGAATTCCTGCTTTATTTTAGATCTTCAACAGGGGAGGATTCGCTGCAATGGTAGCTAAACCAGAACCTCATCCCTACTGGTTATGTGATATGATGGGTCCTTAATAATCTGTCTTCCTTACTGCAGAGTGGGTTGATCCTTCTTCAGGTGCCCACACCACTGCCTGGGTGACATAGACACTTCCTATTGCCTGTCAAGCGGCAGGGTCCTCTTAGAGGATTGCACTTGCACAATGATGTCATGACAAGCAGACTGGTCAGCAAGGACACATACTGCAGCCAGTGAGGGACATGGACAGCAGACTAAAAAAATCTGATGATTGTATTAAATGCTTTGCTGAATGATGGGAACTTTGGGGGTGGGGAATTGATATGTATCCAGAAATTGGCTTTCAATTATAAAGTGCATATTGTGTTTAGATTAGCTGAAGCATGCTCAAAACAGATTTTAAAATGTGCCTTAAAGATGCTGATAATATAGTTTTGCCAATGTTTGTAAATATACCTACGCATAGTTACATATGATATTGTACCAATATACATATATATACCGCTATACCACTATATATATACTGACATTGGCATGTGTATCTGTCTTTTGCAGAGTCTCAATGCCTTGATTGTTCTTAAGATGAAGGTATGGAAGAGGACAGCTCCTGCTTTGATGCTCCTCTGTGCTGTGTTGTCTCTACTGGTCTGCACAGAAGTCTTCTTCCGGAGCTGGAAATTCAGTTCAGCCTCATCTCGGTCTGTAACAGGTTTGTCACCAAAAAGACAACGGAGATTCCCAAGAGCTACAGAACGCAAGCCACCAATGATTACCCAATGTAAGAGCAATATCTTCATTCTAATCCAATCAAGTGCTTTAATTTCAATATACAAATCATATATTTTCTTAAAACTTTTTATTTATTTAGGAATAATTCAAAATGTAGTGCTATAAATGAATATTAGAGACCATTCTTCCATTAAACCTTTTGGGGGATGGCGTGCTGATTCAGTACATTTTAGAGCACTGCATCCTCCTTCCGTATCAATGATTTGTGATAAACACAGTCACAACTTTGACAAATGAACATGGCATTCATTTAATGAATGGTGCACTTAGAACTTGGAAGTCAAATGCAAGTTTCCACCTGGCATTGAATGGAAAAAACAATTAACATAGATAGGACTTGGCAGGAACTCCAACTCTGACAGCAAATCTATTATCGTATTTACATTCAAATTAGGTGGTTTACTTCCATATACAAAAACCAGACTGAAATCTCAAACAAGGGCCAATCACCCATCACTTTTGCTTTGAAGATGAAAGATAGCCTGAAGAAGCAAAAGTGCTTTTGAATCACTTTGTTCAGAATCTATACTATAATATTTACAGTACATATTGGTTTAATGCTAGTGCAGTGAGACTGAACTTCTGTGTTTCAGAAATTTTGGTGACCCGGTGCTGCAGCACAAACGGTGTAAAAGTACACAAGTGTGCTTTTACATAAAACAGATTATAAAATGTATTAGCCATGTAGGTTAACCTAAGCAGACCTTTCCTCTTTTCACTAAAAATCATATCAGCATACATCTCTGCAGCACGTTTCTGTGGTGTCAGGAAAGCGATGTTGCGTGCATTCCTGACACACAAATGTGAACCCAGGATAAATGTCTCCAAGTTACATTGGTGGTCAGTGAAATCCTTTCATTTTCACTAGTGGCCAGTGTGAAGGTCCCCCTTACATTGGTGGTCAGTGTAAATCCCTCCTTACATTGGTGGTTACTGTAAATGCTCCTATTACATTAGTAGTCAGTGTAAATCCCCATTACATTAGTGGTCAGTGTAAATCCCCATTAAATGGGTGGCCATTGTAGAAACTCCTCTTTATATTGGTAATCAGTAAACAAATCCAAACTTGCATTTGTGGTCAGTTTCAAATTATCTCTTACATTGGTGGTCAAAGTAGAAGCCCCCTTTAAATTGGTGGGGAGTGTAAACCCCCCCTTACATTGGTGGTGAGTGTAGAAATCCCCCTTTATTGGCTGTTGATGTAAAATCAGGGGTGCCCAACCAGTGGACCGGGGGCCACATGTGGCCCGCAGAGCCTTCTGATGTGGCCCACGACCTCCTGCTCTGAGATGGAATAGAATAGAATACTGTTATGAAAGGTAAGTTTATTACTAAAACCACAGTGTATATATGGGCATATCTGTTCTGCAGTGGTTACTGGGCTGCTGTAATCGGCGCTTGGCACCGTAATGCGTTCCACGCTGGAACGCAGCACGGCAACCGCGCAATGACGTCATCGCCCGGCGCCGCGTGCGTTCCAGCCTGGAATCCAAAAGTGACGAATGCAATTAGCTCTGCATTCGGCACACATGCTGCTCTACTATAAACAGAACGGCGTGTATTATACACACCTTCTATTATTGTCAGCCGTAGCTCGGCCACGCTACAAAGACCAGTGCCATCGATCCCCACGCTGCACATCAACCCAGGCTGGAATTCTATGGCTATCTAGCCACTATCTTAACCACATCCAGGCTGCCTTTGCTGGGGACACCCTTAGGATATCTTCCACCCTGAGTCCCTATATTGCGGAATCCCATTGCTGCTAAACTACAACAACACAGATCCTCTACAAACGGATAAGTAGCCAATGTTTCAAATGTAGTGCATAAGAATCATCTGCTACATAAATTGCATTCAAATCAGCTGCTGTAATCATCTCTTGCTTACTCAGCATTTATATATTACTTGAGATTGTCTGTTGTGTTCTTGGCTGTTACTGTGGAGTATCTTAAATGACATACACTCTCAAATTACCTGAGCTATATTTGCCTCTCTTATGCAACTATCCGTTGCTTACGTTTCCCTCAACTACTATGTGCTTGACATAAGTTGTTACTTGTTTATGGGCCCATGCCCTAAGTTGCTGAACATGTTCGTTTTAACTTTTCTTTGCTAAGGGTTGAAGGTATTTCATACCTACTCCCTTAGTGGCCTAATGCACCTCCCTATGCTTAAGTGATATGATGTAGAGAACCCCCAACCTCCTGTTCTGTGTGGAGTGACCCCTGGGGTTCGGTACTGATAATCACTTGCATACAAGGGTGCATTGGAATCTTCATATATATTGTTTTCTTTTAACACTAGGGGTTGGTCGCATGTTCTAATACGTCCACCCCTAGTAGCTCAATGCATTATTTTATGTGAGAGAGAGATGATGTAGAGAACCCCCAAACTCCTGTTCTGATTGGAGTGACGCCTGGGGTCCAATACTGAATTCTCACATAGAGAAGTGCATTGAAATCCTTGCCAACCGCAGTTGTGGTTAACTCCCGTTCACCAGAACTGTTACAGCTGCTTTCAAACTGATCCGCAGGTGCACAGCAGTTTACCTTTGGGTCCATGTCCGCTCTTTATATGCAGAGCGGACACAGACATGCCATCCACCCGCTCCGCTCATTGTGGCCCGCGACCCGTTACCAGGTCGCTTAAGTGGCCCTCGTTCTTCAAAAGTTTGGGCACCCCTGGTGAAAATTCTCCTATTACATTTGTGTCCGTGTTGAAATCCCTCTTTATATTGGTGGGTGACGTAAAATTCCCTGTTACATGGTGGACAGTGCAAATTCCCCCTCACATTGGTGGTCAGTGTAAATCCCCCCTCATATTGGTGGTCATAGTAAATTTCCCATTACATTGGTGATCAGTTTAGAATCCCTCACTTTGTACTTGCCAAAGATTTCCAGCTTTTCTCTACATGATTCAGAATTTTCCCCAGTGTACTGCCTCCTAACTAATCCCATCCCCCACCACTGACACTGATTCCATCAAAGCCCCAGAATTGCTACTGATCAGTCCAGCCCCCCCCCCCCCGCCCCAGCATTGCCACTGATCCCAGGAGTCCTAGGATCCCTAGGAGTTTTCAGTCTGTTGATGGGTACCCTGGTGTGCAGGCAGTGAGGGGATGATGTGCTGTAACCTTTAGCAACCAATCAGTGAGCAGTAATAATGTGCACTAACCTCTAGCAACCAATTAGTGAGTGGTATGGATGTCCAGTAACCTCTAGCAACCAATCAGTGAGCAGTATTGATGTACAGTAATCTCTAACAACCAATCAACAAGCAGAAGTCATGTGCTGTAACCTATAGCAAATAATCAGTGAGCCATAATGTGCGCTGTAACCTCTAGCAGCCAGTCAGTGAGCAGTAATGATACACCGTAACCAATCGCAATCGCTGTTTGATCTGATTCAGGAAAACGATTTTGAGTCTATCTGCTATTTATTGTATGTCTTAGAGCAGGTGGAGAGCGAGATTGCATGGGGGGGGGGGGGGAGAAAATGTTTGCCCATGGTCCAATCAATATTTAAGATGGCCCTGAGAATCATTAAAAGAGTAGAAAGCCAAGCTTTTTTGACCATACTTCTCATGTTGGTCACAGAAGTGCACTTAGTTTTGGCCTCATGTGACCCAGAATCAAACGATAGTGGGCTATTGCCTGCTATTAGCTGATGAGGCAGAGCCACTTCCGACTCTGGAATAACAATACTGTTGGGATCCACCCAGCTGCCTGATTGACAGCTGTCTCCACCTTCCAATATACGGCTGAGTGCTGAAGTCAGCTGTGCTTGCTCTTTCCTTGGCACTTCAGTGAGCGCTGGAGGAGCTGAGTGGAAAGTGGTGACTGACATGCCCCTTTAACAATTGTCATATGTAGCATATTACCTAATGTAAGGTACAGTATTATTTGTAATGCAAATGTAAAATCTGCTTTCCTCAAACATTATTAGTGTACAAAGTGCCTTGTAATCATTGCTCCTGCCTGGAGCAGTTTCTGTGCCACCTTGATATGCAGCAAATCACAGAGCTACTGTACGCTTCCCATGGTCACCGACGTTGGAAAGATGATCAGAGGGTATTATGCTACAGTAGGCAAAGTTGGCACATTGTCTTGTAGTTCAGCCATGAATTTCTCATGGAGGGCTGATAATTGATTATTATTTTAATGCGGCAGTGTCACCAATGTCAGCCTATAGAAAGAAATTAGGTGCATCCTGTATTCTAAAAGATTTTGTTTTTCTGGCAGGATCACCAAGTATATTTCACTACTAACAGCAGTGCCACAAATAAATATCAGGGGAAAATGCGTATTTGTGGGTAAACACTGCTATATATACATTTTTGATTACATGTATGTAGCGCTACCCCTGAAAGAGCCGCTGATTTGTTGTTGGGATCGGCATATTAAGTTACCTTGGTGTGGTCTAGGGGTGTTGTTGGAGAACAAAGTAGTGAGCGAAGGTCCAGACAGTGAATGGAGGTTTTCCAATGCTTTATTTCCAGGCCAACACGGCCAACATCAACTTCAATGGGAAGAGAAAGGTTGATGAAGAGAGGGAGAAAACTTTGCAGTATCAGTCCTGGATATAGAAAGAGCAATCCTGCTCGCAGTAGTATCAAATTATTGTTCATCGCCACTCTAGCCAGAATGGGTGAAGTGCCCCCGGACAGACCCCTATCGTAAGCCTGGCAGCCGAGGTGTCACTTTAGATTACTGGGAGGAACAGGTCTCTCTCACAGACCTGGCTCTAGGGCCTCTGCCACAGGCCTATTATTTTAAGTGAACTGAATAGATGAATGGAGCGAATCCTCCCAGTAGATTTCAACAAAGGTCACCGGATGACAGCAAAATGTACCTGTCAGCATTCCCGGTCACCAGATCCCCGATTGGTTCGTTCAAGCCCTGTTGGACAACCTGCGTCCGGGTTCTCCTCAATCCGACCCCCCAATCGAACGGCACCCAGCCTGGGATCCTCTCAATAGAGCTGGGGATCCAGTAAGTCACTGGAGTCCCCTTTTACCTTCGAATGAGGTTCTGTGTAGCTTGCAATTTTGGCCAGGTGGGCCGCACTGGCGCCCTGAAAGTGGATGCCGCACCTGGAACCGGGACCCTGCGAAGATTTTAGAGCACATGACATCTGTCACAGATATACTCTCCCCCAGCATGCCCCGCAAGAAAAAAAACTCCTCTGATTGGCTGCTGGGGAAAACGTGCTCTGCCAGAACCCCTCTGGTGCCAACTGCTGGCCAGGGATGGCACCGCATCCCTGGAGTACAGGCTGACCCAGTGGACACTTCTGGAATGGCAGAAAGTCCCAATTTAGTACCGTATTTATCGGCGTATACCGTGCACTTTTTTGCCCTGAACGTCAGGGCAAAATCGTGGGTGCGTGATACACGCCGATACCCGCTTCCCGCGCCGAGTTTGAACTACTGTGCCGTTATACCGAGCGCAGTACACTCGGATACTCTCGCAGTCACAGGACGTGACCGCGAGCGGAGCCGAGCCTGCCCGACTATACACGAGTGTACTGCGCTCGATATATGCCGGCGCAGTAGTTCAAACTCAGCGCGGGAAGCGGGGATCGAGCGGGAAGGATGCCGCAGAAGGACGCCGGACCCGACGAGGAGGACACCACCGAAGCCGCAGACGGACGCCGGACCCGACGAGGCCGCCGATGGACGCTGCGCAAGACACCAAAACTGTAAGTACTAAAATCTTTTTTTTACAGGAATGTGGGTCCACTTTAGGGGTGCCCTTTACGCCGGAGCGTGCAATACCCCGATAAATACGGTAAATTGTGAATGGGAGCAAACTAACTCTCCCACTCCCCACTAACTTTAGCGTAGTGCCCATATTGAAAGCAAGGGGGCGCAACATGTACATTTTAATACATTTATAAAATAATAATCTTTGTGCTCATTGACTGAAGCACCAAAAGTTAAAACATACCGTCTGTGAAGGATATGTCAGTGTAAATCTCCCTGCTTGGTTAAATTGTGGGTTAGAGGTAAATGGATTCATGTGTTACAAGCTATTGACATGTTAATGACCCTTCCTCAGCCAGCTCCCTAGTTCAAATGGTAATTGATTTATTGTGTGTGGGAAGGAGACCGGCCTTACTGTTTACAATGATTAGATAAGTGGCTCATGTTAATTATTCTGATTGCTTCATTGTGGTCAGGCTGTTACAACTAGTATTTAACTCCACTGATGTCTTTATCTAAAGAAACGTGTCTGCAGGGTCGGCTCCGACTTGTCTCCTATAATCTGTATGGGAAACCCCACTGTGTGAGGGGGGCGTTCCTAACAGGCTGTAACCACATATAAGCTGAGTTTTTGTGTCAATAAACTGTCTTGTTCCAGCAGTAAGCTTGGCATGTGTGGCTTTCTGGGCGATTCCAGGGATATCCCTCCTCGTGGACTATTGGGGTGATTTTCGTTATGGGAAGAAGGGAACGTTGACGGGGATATCATACCGATACCGTCACAAATTGGTGGCAGCAGTGGGATCTTCCCTTCTACTCTCCTTTACACCCGGATTCCAAGCAGACACTGGGAACAGTGAATGGAAGGCTGCTACACCCTGCTTAAAAGAAATACACTGAAAGAACTACTGGAAGTTCGTGGAAGGATTGCTAGCAACAAAACCAAGCGCGTCATCATAGCAGAATTAATGGAGCTAGACCAGGAGAACGGGATTGCAGCAACGCCAGCAGTACAAGAGATGGAGACACCAGTGATTCAGGAGGAGTCACCAACCAACAAGCTAATGAGAGAGAAGCTAGCGTGGTTCGGCCCGAACCCAACGCCGGATGTGGTGCTGAAAGTGATGGACATGTTGGTAAACGCAGAGCTACAGAAGGCTAAAGAAATAAGAGACGCAGAGCTACAGGAGGCTAAAGAAATAAGAGACGCGGAGCTACAGAAGGCTAAAGAAATAAGGGACGCAGAACTACAGAAGGATAAACAAATAAGGGACGCAGAGCTACAGGAGGATAAACAAATAAGAGACGCAGAGCTACAGAAGGATAAACAAATAAGGGACGCAGAGCTACAGTTAAAACTGGCAGCAGTCCAACAAGCAGCCGCACCTTCTACGAACAGTGAGTACAGCACAGCAGACGCAAGAAAGATTCCGTTTAGCGCTTTTAAAGCTTTTGATGAAAAGGACTGTGAGATTGATAACTACCTGGCGGATTTTGAGCGACAATGTAACCTGCACCGAATAGCTAGAAGAGAGTGGGTTGCAATATTGTCAGGCAAACTGTCAGGCAAAGCTTCTGATGCTTTCCGGACCATGCCAGATCAGGATATCCATAGCTACGCCCGGGTTAAAGAAGCGCTCCTGGCTCGTTATGCAGTAACCCCAGAGTCCCACCGACAGAAGTTCAGGGACTCACGCAAAACCACGAAAGACTCTTACGCAGAATGGGCATGCCAGCTGTCCCTGTCGGCCTCTAACTGGGTTAACAGCAGCCAGGCCACCACCGCAGAGGACATTTTGCAACTAATGCTCCTGGAGCAATTTTACAATCACATCCAGACGGACGTCAAGGATTGGGTGAGAGATCGCAGGCCCATGACTCTACCAGAGGCTGCGAAGTTGGCAGATGAATATGCGGATACTCGCAAGACAAACCAGGTCACACCACGGGTACAACCCCCACAACCAACGGCGCCCTCACACCCACCAGCCGCTAGATACCAACCGCCTAACAGACCGATGACATATAGCCCTCGCTACCCACGCCAGGAGGACAACGAACAACGCTGCTTCCGGTGCAAACAGTTGGGTCACTTCAAGCAGAATTGCCCCATGAATGACAACACCAGGTCAAATTGGTCTCAACCTGGGTACCGCCCACCAGCAGCAGCCCATTGTGTAGACTCAGCTTGGGATCCCCAGGAGCTGGGTCAGGAAGAACCATTGGGCACCCCTTACGAAGCCCTCATGGTACAATCTGTTATTACGGACAACAGGGAACACCATTGTCAGCTGGTCATGGGCGACAGCCATGAGCCGGAGGGGCCTTGGAGGGAGCTGGGCAGAAAGAGGCACCGCCAGCTACCCTCCAAGAAGAAGAGGTCCTGGAAGTCATATAAACAGCGGACCTGGGAGGAGAAGAAGCGACTGGAGGAGAGGGAGTCGCAGCGGGCGTCCCAGATGCGGGCCGAGATGTTCGCCAAGGGCCCACCGGTGGCCCCTTACACCACCACCCAGTTCCTGATGATGAAGGACCACGTGGAGAGCCTGCAGGACATGAGCAAGCAGGAGCTGATCCGTGAGTACATAGAGCTGGAGGAGTGCATAAGCCGCATGGAGGAGGAGAACAACCACCTGAGGTCACAGCGGGCTGACCCCCCCAGGCTCCATGAACTGGAGATGGAGCTGGAGAAGCTCCAAGAGGAGAACCGGCGGCTGCGGAGGGAGCAGGGGGTGGCTGACCTCATGGGGCTCTGAGTCCCCTTCCCCCCCCCCGGACTCTGAGCACCAGTGCTACAGCATTCCAACAAATATAACTTTTTCTTTTTATGAATCTCCTGTGATTGTCACTTCAGAGCCATAACCTGCCCCCTCCCATAGCGGCACACCTAGACGGCGGCGCACAGACCCATTCGCTGTCTTCACACTGACTTCTGGTGACTTTGCAGATCGCACAAAGACTTGGGGACTGACCGGCGTGTGATCTGACGACCCGGTGGCATACCTGAGTCGGAAGCAGTTACCAATGGAGGTCAGTCACGCCAAACGGAGTTAACCTCGGACTAAAAGCTCTGAACCCGTCAACCCTACTGGACCAGGGAAGGTCCAACCGGGTTTGCCGGAGCAGGGAGAAAAAGGGGGGCCATTGTGAAGGATATGTCAGTGTAAATCTCCCTGCTTGGTTAAATTGTGGGTTAGAGGTAAATGGATTCATGTGTTACAAGCTATTGACATGTTAATGACCCTTCCTCAGCCAGCTCCCTAGTTCAAATGGTAATTGATGTATTGTGTGTGGGAAGGAGACCGGCCTTACTGTTTACAATGATTAGATAAGTGGCTCATGTTAATTATTCTGATTGCTTCATTGTGGTCAGGCTGTTACAACTAGTATTTAACTCCACTGATGTCTTTATCTAAAGAAACGTGTCTGCAGGGTCGGCTCCGACTTGTCTCCTATAATCTGTATGGAAAACCCCACTGTGTGAGGGGGGCGTTCCTAACAGGCTGTAACCACATATAAGCTGAGTTTTTGTGTCAATAAACTGTGTTGTTCCAGCAGTAAGCTTGGCATGTGTGGCTTTCTGGGCGATTCCAGGGATATCCCTCCTCGTGGACTATTGGGGTGATTTTCGTTATGGGAAGAAGGGAACGTTGACGGGGATATCATACCGATACCGTCACACCGTCTGTAAAATTATTACCCAATGTGCAGCGCTAAACTCCACACAAAACCTGTGTCAACACTCTAAACAACAACCTGTAGCAGTCCTGTCTGCACTGAATGTGTACAGCGCTGGCTGGTGGCTGGGACGGGGATCGTGGAGGCTCTGTGTTGTGATGTTGTCATCACTTCCAGGATTCAGGCTGGCGGGCGGTGCTTCGCGATCGGGACATGCGTGTCCCTTCTTTAGGCTTGATCAAGCCTAAAGAAGGGACATGCATGTCCCGATTGCAAAGCCTCCACGATCCCTGTCCCAGCCGCTGGCCAGCGCTGTACACATTCAGTGTAGACGGGACTGCTACAGGACTCAGATCTCCACCAGCAGCTCGTGATGTACACACTTCACCAGGACTAATGCGATTGAAACACATTTAACCCTTGACATGCCCCATTATCTTTACTCAAATGTGAGTGTTTTTAATCCTTTTATATTAAAGATGTTTTAAATATGCTGCACTTAGAGGGCGCGTTCTCTTTCTTCTTGGTTGTTCTCAGAGCCTCTTCTAGCTTTTCGGACTGGCAGCCATCTACTAACTCAGCAACTTTCCTGTATACCTCCTTACATGGACTATATACCATATATGGACTTATATAGATATTAACCCCTTCCCTGCCCATCCACTTTCCACTTTCCATTTATATATTTTATTGTTCTATTTAGACAGCTATATCCAGAGTGCGCCATATCAACCCACAGTTTTTAGAAAAGAAGTGATAACTCTCCTTCCCAAAATTGAAATGAAATCCCAATGTGCACATTTAATTCTCCAACACATCAGAGAGGTTAAAGATGGACCTTAATTTAGGACCTTTAAATTATAAAAATGGCTGTTCCCTTTAATGCCATGATCAGCTGGACACCTGGCACACTGGTTCTTCTTATATTTATTTCAGTACACATATGTAAAATATGGGATCCATTAAAACTGCTTAATTTATGTATAACTATTGAAAACCTACTTAATAAATAAATGTATCTAAATTAATAAATCCTTTCACCCTTACAATAAATACAATTAAAGGGGTTGTAAAGGTTCATGTTTTTTCACCTTAATGCATCCTATTCATTAAGGTGAAAAAACATCTGATGATTGCCGCCCCCCCCCCCCCCCCCCTTCGTTTTACTTACCTGAGCCCTGGAAAATCCCGCGTTGTGAACTCGCTCTTCCTTTGCTTGGTTTTCTCGGCTCTTCATTGGATAGATTGATAGCAGCGCAGCCATCGGCTTGCGCTGCTGTCAATCAACTTCAATGACGCAAGGGCCCGGGGGCGGAGCCAAGTCCTGTAGTCGGCGGCTATGGACACCAAATACAGGACTCCGGACCGTGCCTGCAAGGTAACCCCCTTGGGAGAGCGCTTCCCAGAGGGGGTTATCAGAAGCAGGGAGAAGCCAAGACAGCCACCGAGGAACCCTAGAAGATGAGGATTGGGGCCACTCTGTGCAAAAAGAGCTGCACACACATTATATATATATATATATATATATATATATATATATATATATATATATATATATTATATATATTAGCAATTTCATTTCATTCATTGTAATGGTGATTGGATTTATTTTTTTAAACACTAAAAACAAATACATTTTTTAGTATATTTTGTATCTCCCCCATGTTGCACATATATATATATATATACATATATATATATATATACATATATATATATATATATATATATATATATATATATATATATAAACAAGTGGGTGACTAAAGCGCTAGCCAACAGTGAAAATTAAAAGTGACCAGTGAAAAACAAAATGCTGCTCAAATCTAAAATGTGCTAACAACAAATAAAGGTCTGAATAAAGAATGATGAGCGCAAACTAAAAATCTAAAAGTGAATATAAAGACAGTCCATAGGGGACTGATAGCAATCAATAAAGATATGCAGTGAATTCAAAATTAGTGAAATAACCCAAAACTGATAATAAATCCAAAAATAAAAGTCCAAATATATAAATCAAAGTTTGGATAAATCAATCTGGTGTGCCAGTGATAAACAAAACTTCTGCACTTCGGGCATCAATGTGGACAATCTTGATAACTCTTTGCTTAGCCTGGGCTCACAGAGCACTTACCTCCAGACACTAGGTCATGCGTATCAACGAAATCCTCCCAAAACTGGAACAGAATCCAAACAGTGGGTAACTCGTGTTGCACGGAATCTTCCCAGTGCTGAGATAGAGTCGAGGGGCGTTTTCTGTATCCAATACCAGTATCGGTCCAGGCGCAGCGAAGTCGACTCCACAGGATAGCCACAAGGTGTATCAAGAGCAAATGTAGACATAAAAAGCTATGCAATGAAGTATGCAAGCACTTAAAATTTAATAAAGGTAAAAATGTGCTTACATTGAAAAAACGAATAAAACGCCAAACAGCGGC
Source organism: Rana temporaria (assembly GCF_905171775.1). NCBI lineage: Eukaryota > Metazoa > Chordata > Amphibia > Anura > Ranidae > Rana > Rana temporaria. Next base: position 449,114,930 of record NC_053489.1, on the reverse strand, counting down.
ACTTCCGGTGGACGGTCAGGGTGTCACGTCACTTCCGGTCACGTCTAACCTTATGCATTACGTCACGACACGTGACTTCATCAGTCACTCAGTAACCTCTGATGAAGTCACGTGTCGTGACGTAATGCATAAGGTTAGACGTGACCGGAAGTGACGTGACACCCTGACCGTCCACCGGAAGTGCCGCTGTTTGGCGTTTTATTCGTTTTTTCAATGTAAGCACATTTTTACCTTTATTAAATTTTAAGTGCTTGCATACTTCACCATGAGAGCTTTTTATTTCTACATTTGCTCTTGATACACCTTGTGGCTATCCTGTGGAGTCGACTTCGCTGCGCCTGGACCGATACTGGTATTGGATACAGAGAACGCCCCTCGACTCTATCTCAGCACTGGGAAGATTCTGTGCAACACGAGTTACCCACTGTTTGGATTCTGTTCCAGTTTTGGGAGGATTTCGTTGATACGCATGACCTAGTGTCTGGAGGTAAGCGCTCTGTGAGCCCAGGCTAAGCAAAGAGTTATCAAGATTGTCCACATTGATGCCCGAAGTGCAGAAGTTTTGTTTATCACTGGCACACCAGATTGATTTATCCAAACTTTGATTTATATATTTGGACTTTTATTTTTGGATTTATTATCAGTTTTGGGTTATTTCACTAATTTTGAATTCACTGCATATCTTTATTGATTGCTATCAGTCCCCTATGGACTGTCTTTATATTCACTTTTAGATTTTTAGTTTGCGCTCATCATTCTTTATTCATATATATATATATATATATATATATATATATATATATATATATATATATATATATATATATATATATATAAAACACTCCTAACTGGGCTGGAAACAAGGTTGGCTCGCCACTCTGGGAGCTCTGGTCTGTTCCATCGATCCAGGACATCATCCATCCAGGGTCTTCTGCTGAGGATTATTGGGTCCCAACGATCAAGTTTGTGGTTCTAACTGCACAGAGTCTCCAACCAAGTTGAGCTGATCCACTTTGAGATTTCCCATGCCTACATGATCTGCTGTCGCTGACAGGTAGATCCATTGGTTCTGGTAAGCGCAATTCAACTATTCATTTAGTTGGAAGGAATATTGTTTCCCATGATGATCTACGTGGCTGTGCGTTTAATAGGAAAGACCATAAAATGACTGTTGCTCACAAATCAACCCCAAGCTAAAATATGTATTTAAAAAGTAGGCAAAATACAACAAAAAAATCCAGCTGAGGGGTTACATGCTAAAGGAAAAGCAATCTCTTGTTGCTTTACAATATTTAATCCTTAAAGGGACTATTGCGTTCAATAAAAGAAGAAAGATGTTATCTCATCACTATAATACACAGAACTCAAGCACAGTTCGCTAAATTATAGGGATGCACCGATATATCGGCGGCCGAAAATAGCATTTTTAGGTCCCTGCCGAAACACAGTAAAATTGCGATAATGAAGCCGTGGGCGGTACCATTTAGTTTACAAGGGGGCGCAGTTCTTATGCAAACGCAGACCCCCAGACACACACGCTGGCCGCCAGACCTGTACATAGCGCGTGCAGCGGCAGTGGCAATGAACAAATTGTGTGCCGACTGCCGATCGCGCTCCACTGAGTCCTCCTAGCTCCTATTTCCTGATTTTTGGACTCCCCCTATGGGGGAGTCTCTTGGTTTAGTCCAGCGGTGTGAGCGGCGTGACGTCACGGCCGGAGGCGAGGGAGGACTCGGAGCGCTGGGCATGGAGCTGTGTCGGAGCCTGTGACACAGTTAGACTAATCACACTGCCTGCCTAGGAGGAACCTAGCAAATGAACTCTGCTAAAAAAAGTAAGCACTAACAGCACAGAACCTATAAGAAATGAAGTTTGAACTTTATTCATGTTAAATGGCTGGATTCAGGGGCGGGGAGGGGGGTTAATAGTTAACTAACTGAGGTGACCAGCACTTTCTTAAAATGTATCTGCCATTTTTTCACAGTGGCACAGTGAGGCTGTAATTGATATTTTTTGGTAGTCAGATAAGGTAAGCATGGCTCAATAACACACACACTTTTTTTTTTAAACATTTGTGTGTTATTGAGCCATGCTTGCCTTATCTGACTACCAAAAAAAACCATTAATTGCAGCCTCACTGTGCCATCACATACAGCCACGGTGCCATCACAGGTTGCCACTGTGCCCATCAAACGCAGCCACTGTGCCCATCAAATGCAGCCACTGTGCCCATCAAACGCAGCCACTGTGCCATCACATGCAGACACTGTGCCATCACACGTCGCCACTGTGCCCATCAAACGCAGCCACTGTGCCCATCAAACGCAGCCACTGTGCCATCACATGCAGCCACTGTGCCAACACACGTCGCCACTGTGCCCATCAAACGCAGCCACTGTGCCATCAAACGCAGCCACTGTAACCATCAATTATTATTGCCACAACGATTGCCGCCAAAAAATTTAAATAGGGGGAAAACAAAGAAAAGTCATTTTCGTTTTCTGTTTCGGACTGAATTTTTTTTTTTTTTTTTCGGTTTCGTTTCTGAAATTTCCATTTCGGTGCATCCCTTCTAAATGATCTAATCCACTAAACCACACAAATCTCTCTCTATTGAACACTCTCCCCTACCTTTCACTATCATCAACTCCAACACACTGTGGTTGATTTGCTAAAACTGAGAGTGAAAAATCTGGTGCAGCTGTGCATGGTAGCCAATCAGCTTCTAACTTCAGCTTGTTCAATTAAGCTTTGACAATAAAAACTGGAAGCTGATTGGTTTTTATGCAGAGGTGTACCAGATTTTGCACTCTCAAGGTTCAGTAAATGATCCCAACTAAGACTACTAGGTTGATTTACTAAGAACAAACAGAATGTTTACTTTGCAAGGGAAAATGCACTATACAAGGGAATTTTCCCCAGAGCTTAGTTAGTGAATGTTTGTAAAATTTCACTTTACAAGCACTACCCAATCATGTGCAAGGAAAATTTAAAACACAGCATTTTTTGAATGATTAGATGATGGAAGTCAGCATAGCTTCACCCCATTCACTAGGATCTGGGGAAAAATCCCTTGCAAAGTGCAACTTCTCTTGTAAAGTGAACAGCCTAATTGTTTTTTTTTTTAATCTACCCTAATAGCTACTTTCAGCCTCCCATTCCCTTCCATCATAGTGGGGTTATTCACATCCAAGAATGTGTTTGATGCTGTGTAGATGTTGGCCAGGGTAAAATGTGTGCAGGTCAATATTATTGTATTGATTGAATATTTTTGTTAAGCGTTAAATCACATAAGTATCAAAACGCTACCCGGCGACGGGACCAAGTGCCATTCGCCGTACATACAATAACAACAGTAAAATCACATACATCAAAGCTGTTAAAACAGAAAAACATTAAAACATTAAAAAGCAATAGCATAAATCAGTCTCTATCCTTCACACAGTTGCATGGAGCTGTTACACATGAGAAACTTCTGTCACCACTGTGAAGCACTTCAAATCTTCAGTAAGAGCCCACCACCATAATCTCAAGCCGCTTACCAGATACACTGAAAGATAGAGCAGTCGACTATGACCTAGCCGCGGCCTTTGGGGAGACAGCCTACTCCCTGGATATGAACCAATCACTTGTTCCCACAGATGTATCAGCATACCACCATACGAACATGTATATAAAGATATCGGGACATAGTGTAATTCCGCCAGGGAAGGTTTATTAAAACCACATAAAGTATATAAAAAGGGTATTCACATATTGAAAGTACAAAACGAGCGTTAAAATTGTTTGTTGCCGGCCGGCGAACAGATGGAGCGAAGCCCTTCCTCCAGAACGCGATGACGTCACCGCACGTCCTCCCAGACGCGTTTCGTCATTGGACGTTGTCAATGGGATAGGGCGTGACGGTGACTCATCCCTCTTAAATGCAAGATGCCGTGGACGCCATTTTAGTCAAGGGCAAAAAGCCAGTACCTGACCCGGTGTACTATCCAGAGCATTCGGATTGATGATAGCAAGAAAAAAACTTGCTGCGAGACCCATCGCTCTTAATGTGTGGCGGACAGACACTGCCGCACACACATAGTAAGTGGGTCAATCAAAACATATCAGTGTTAATTACAAAACAAAAAAGGTTTAGGAAACCAGTATAGTAATCCAACCAGGAAGTAAATCACTATTACAGGCATTATCCTATTGGATTCCTCTGGAGTGACATCTAGTGGTTAACAACAAAAATGTCAACAAAAATTCAAATTAAATTAAGTAAATATGGTTGAGGGCCTACTACATATTAATAGCTGTTAATTCAAGAGGCCTTACGGAATAAGGATCATCAACCAAGCCGTTGCCATATTTAACCCCTTCTTCTTTTCTACTATTTTTGCTAGTGCTCCGGTACCTAAAGCTGCTGCCTCCCATTATTGTTTTGAGTTGATGTGATTCTGGCTATCACCAACTACCAATTTTCTTTGACAAGCGCAATTTTTTTTGTTTTATAATAGCATAAATCAGATAAAAATAGAAAAAACAGTAAAAGAGCCCCGAGAAGAAAGAACCCCTGTCACCCCGTCAGTTTCCCTGTCGCACAGCCATCTACCCAGCCTCAGTCTACAGAAGGGTTTTCAGTCCCTTCCAGAACTGGAGCAGGTTTGAGGTCTGCCTGAGAGCCAACGGCAGGAGGTTCCACTCTCTAGGTCCCAACCTCGAGAATGCTCTGCCCCCCCACTTTTTTAATCGAAACTTTTGGGCCTCCAGGCGGAATTGAGTGGCCGCTCTCAATGAACTGCCAGTGAGATGTCTTGTCAATTTCGACTGGAGGTAAGTAGGACCAAATTTATTGAACGCCTTAAAAACTAAGATTAAAACCTTGAATCTAAAACGCTGCCCCACAGGCAGCCAATGAAGGGCTGCCTGGTGCCCAGAGGTCGGGCAGTGGCCTCTCAGATTGAGGGCTAACCTGGTAGTGAGGTAAACCAGCCAGCAGCCCGTTACATCAGTCCAGATGCGGAAATAGAGAACTTGCTCTCTTTTTGGCTCGTCGAGTTTCTCGACAGTTTCCTTGACGAAAATGTACACACGTCCGGTTTCCTCGGCAAAAAAATATCTCCCAGCAAGTTCTTGCTGGTTTTTGCCGAGAAACTCGTCGTGTGTACGAGGCCTAAGAGCGTGCACCACAGCGATCCTGGCCTGATCAGTCAGATAGGGCAGAAAGGGGTTAAGCAGCCGCATTTTAAAGTGGCAAGTTTTGACCACTTGGTCCACGCGTGGGTCAGCACCAAAATTCAAAAAATATTAATTTGAGCAAAATTTGAAAATTCTAATCATATCCCTGTACCTCTTACAATAGGACCGGAATTAAGGGAAATCTCCTTACAAAAGTAACTTTATAATGGACATTACTATTATAGTGATGGTGGTCAAATCTGGAGAATCAGCTTTGCCCAAATATTTGCATGTGTATCTGTCTGTTCTATTAAGAACCACCCAGTTTAGAAATCCCAGCAATGGTGATTCACAAACTGAATACTTCTCTACAGATTGGACAATGCATATAAAAAAAATGCAATAGATCAAAGCTTTGCCTGGCTTAAGAATTGATTTGCTCACTACTAGTTACTGTTCTTGATTATCGAAAGTGTTTTACGAATGTTTTGAAAGTGTAGAAACCCAATATGCTGTGAAGATATTATCCAACCAGTCATGTAGTAAAGAACCACATCAAATTACAGTGAGTCTCCTTACAAACAACCACTTGGTCTACATCTATCTGCTCCCCAGGCCCTATCTGGTGGTTTTAATTTAAAGAACATTGGGAATGTTCTCCTGCATTGCAGGAAACAGTGTTCCTTTGATCAAAGGTATCATACCCCTTTCATTGACATACAGACCCTTAACCCTTTCTTAGACATTGATACCCACAACAGTTTACTTCTCAAATTTCTTGCCTTAAGAATTAAGAGAATGTTAAGCTACCCAAAAGAAATTACAGGGTTAAATACTTTACGTAGTTCGTTGCTGCAATGGTTTTATTCACAGATGTCACTTTACAATCCAATTTCATTTTACACCTGGGAGTAATAAATGAAAGCTAATATTTTTTTATGCAGCGTATCTGCATATGTCCTGGATAATAAATTCTGTATTTTTATGACACTGGTATAAAATGTTTGTAGGATCTGCATATTGAGGTGTTAAGTTGACACCAAGAGACATAGCGGAGTACTTAAAAGGGTAATAACCTGAGTTATAAGGAACTGTAACATTGAGCAATGGTAGAGGTTAAATAAAGGCATTACAGTAAATAATAGTGTGAGTTGTAGAAAGAAGTTATAAAAAGCAACTCTGTTATGCAGATGGTTTGTGTGTGGCATCAGGAAAAAAGGGTGTTTAAATACAGGGGAAGGGACTAATAGATACAAAATGGAAAGAGAAATTGAAGAGCAAGGTTATTGCTCTAAATGTTTTATTATGATGAACTCTAAAACTGAGTTCTGTTTGCTTTGGATAAATGCATGATTGCTCTTTATAGTACCTAGGAAATGATGTGCTTAGATCAGTATTGCTTATCTGGCAGTATAGGGACTTCATGCATGCCTTCACTACACCCAAACCAACAGTACAAATTAACCGGTTAAGACCCGGACCGTTATGCAGGTTAAGGACCTTGCCCCTTTTTGAGATTCGGCACTGTGTCGTTTAACTGACAATTGTGCAGTCGTGCGACGTGGCTGCCAAACAAAATTGACGTCCTTTTTTTCCCACAAATAGAGCTTTCTTTTGGTGGTATTTGATCACCTCTGTGGTTTTTATTTTTTGCGCTATAAACAAAAATAGAGCGACAATTTTGAAAAAAAAATCAATGGGGCAGATCCACAGACAGAGTACGCCGGCGTATCTACTGATACGCCGGCGTACTTTCAAATTACCCGCGTCGTATCTTTGGTTTGAATCCTCAAACCAAGATACGACGGCATCTGGGTTAGATCCGACAGGTATATGTCCTCGTACGCCTTTCGGATCTAAGATGCAATACTTCGGCGTCCGCTGGGTGGCATTCACGTCGTTTTCCGCGTCGGGTATGCAAATTAGCTATTTCCGATGATCCACGAACACAAAGTTTTTATTTTTTTTTGCGTAAGTCGTCCGTGAATCGGGATGGACGTAAGTCAAGTCTAAGTTTAAAAAATGACGTCCTTGCGTACTTTCAAATTACCCGCGTTGTATCTTTGGTTTGAATCCTCAAACCAAGATACGACGGTATCTGGGTTAGATCCGACAGGTATACGTCCTCGTACGCCTTTCGGATCTAAGATGCAATACTTCGGCATCCGCTGGGTGGCGTTCACGTCGTTTTCCGCGTCGGGTATGCAAATTAGCTATTTCCGATGATCCACGAAAATACGCGCGGCCGTCGCATTCTCTTACGTCGTCTCTAGTTGGCTTTTTCCAGCGTTTAGTTAAAGCTGCTTTTTTGCGGCGTATAGTTAGATTTGCCATGTTAAATTAGCTATTTACGATGATCCACGAACACAAATTTTTTATTTTTTTTGCGTAAGTCGTCCGTGAATCGGGATGGACGTAGGTCACGTCTAAGTTTAAAAAATGACGTCCTTGCGTACTTTCAAATTACCCGCGTCGTATCTTTGGTTTGAATCCTCAAACCAAGATACAACGGCATCTGGGTTAGATCAGACAGGTATACGTCCTCGTACACCTTTCGCATCTAAGATGCAATACTTCGGCGTCCGCTGGGTGGCGTTCACGTCGTTTTCCGCGTCGGGTATGCAAATTAGCTATTTTCGATGATCCACGAACATACGCGCGGCCGTCGCATTCTCTTACGTGGTCTCTAGTCGGCTTTTTCCGGCGTATAGTTAAAGATGTTTTTTTGCGGCGTTTAGTTAGATTTGCCATGTTAAGTATGGCCGTCGTTCCCGTGTCGAAATTTGAATTTTTTTTTTTTGCGTAAGTCGTCCGTGAATCGGGATGGACGTAAGTCACGTCTAAGTTTAAAAAATGACGTCCTTGCGACATCATTTTGCGCAATGCACGCCGGGAAATTTAGAAACGGAGCATGCGCAGTTCATTTGGCACGGGGACGTGCTTCATTTAAACTAATCACGCCCCCTAACCACGTTGCACGACCGCGCAATTGTCTGTTAAAGCGACGTAGTGCCCCAAGTCTTCTCCTCTTCCTGTTTGGGTGATTCTCCGGGTGTCCATGTCAGAGCCTGCATGATGTGGATACCTCTTAATGGTTGTCCAAAAGTGGGGATCTCTCATGATCCAGAAAAGTGGGATTTCATCAGAGAGGTTCAGCAGAGGTCTGGAGATCGGGGGGGGGGGGGGGGGGGGCAGCACAGCTCTGAAGATCGGCAGTCTTTTGCAGTCCTCCCATCCAGAGCCAGCAGCAATGAGGGACCTGGTGGTGGACTTAGGTACAGTATCTGGCTTCACAAGTTAAAAAATGAAAAAAGTACAATGGGCCAGAGGGGGAGGTTTGCTCACTGGAAAAGTAACCCTTGGGGAGAGGGTTATTATCTTTAAATATCCCCATTCCAATACAGGTTCCTTTCTTCATTCATAATTCACTTAAATCAGTAGGTACATGTGTCATATGCTTAAAAGTGTGCTTTTATAAGCACCATATCCATTAATAACCCCCCCTTTTCACTAGTTATACCAAGTGAAAAAAAGGGGGGGCGGTTTAGGTGTTTAGGTGTTTGATCAACTGGCAATATGAATTCAATATTCTGCAGCCATGACCAGCTAGCACATATCATTCTTCGCACCATTTTCTTCTTTTATTTTCTTTTTTAAGTGGGGAAAACAAGGGTAGTATCATTTATGTTGTTATGTGTGACACACGTTAGAATCTTACCCACTTGTCATACCCCATTGTTATGAAAAGTTTGCATCAGATTCAGACCTGCTTTTTAGATGTGTTCATCCATTTTACCCATTTTCTATCACACTAGGTTCATTACAAAGTATATATCATGGTATTACAAAAGGAAAACTTTTTAATATGATTTTTTAAGATTCACATATGGTATGTAAGTACTAGCACCTTTATATAATCTGCGCTTCCCTGTTTTAAATAGGTCTTGGCCCGGTACTTTTTTTTTTTTAACAGAAAGGTGGCCCATTATCTTTTACAGAATAAATATTGACTGTTCTCTAATAAATAAATATATATATTTTAAATAAAATACATGTTTTTTATCTGATGTTGCATCTCAGTGGTGTGTATCTCCTGCAAACTCTTTGCAGCTGCTTCTGGCCTCCATGACTCCAGTCCAGTGATAGCTGCATGCCATTTTTCAGGGTGGGTTTTTGGATGGTGACAATAGAGGACCATGCCTGCATAATATAGGTGGAAACTGCCACTTCATCAGAAGCCTGTGTGTCAGGGTGACAAGCACAGTAGAGAGAGAGGGACTGAGCATAGTCAGCCTATAGCGCAGGACGTGCATGAAGAATGACTGTCATGGAAGGAAAACCATATATTATTTTAATAAAAGCAGTAGATTTAAAAACACACTGAAAATGACTATTCAAAGTCTATTAACAATTTAAAGCTTATTTGATATTTTAGTGACTTTAGTTACATATGCTCTAATCTTTTCTCTTCTTCTTTTGGCTATAGTGTTGGCTCACGTTGCCAGGAGGTAGTCTATGAATGTCCTCCCGTGATCACGCTGCCCGCGTGCCCCCAGTGTCCTGATTATCAGTGCAGACCCAACATTGTCCACAATTGTTGCCAATCTGTACCCATCAATGCTGCCAATCAGTACCCATCAGTGCTGCCAATCAGTGCCCATCAGGGGTGCCACATATCAGTGCAGCCTCAGTGCCCATCAGTGTAGCATATCAGTGCCTATCAGTGTAGGCTCAGCAGCACACATCAGTGAAAGAGATAAATTACTTATTTTGAAACTTTTATGACAAAAACTAGAGAAAAAAAATAACATTTTCTTTATTTTTTTGCTTGTTTAGCAAAAAAAAATAAAAAAACACAGTGGTGATTAAATACCTTTAAAAGAAAGCTCTGTCTAAAAAAAATTATAACAATTTTCTTTGAGTACAGTGTTTCATGACCGTGCAATTAACATTCAAAGTGTGACAGCGCTGAAAGCTGAAAATTGGCCTGGGTAGGAAGAGGGTAAAAGTACCCAGTAGGCAAGCAGTTAAAGGTAAAAACAAGTTTGTCAAACAGGCAACATCATGTCCCCCTTCCCACCCTTGCTCCCACTTCTGAACAATCTTCTCTTCCCTCTGGGCCTAGAACAACCTGGGGAGTTTTCTTGGTGGACCTAGCACGGTTTCACATATGTATGCCACTTCCTCACGTACCGTTCCTTCCCTTCCTGGCCCTCTATCGAAGAAACCTCTGAGGCCCCGTACACACGATTCTGCCAAGAAACCAGGCCGTGTGTACACTTTCGGCCGAGGAAACCGGCGAGGATCTCGTCGGGCCAAATAGAGAACATGTTCTCTATTTCCTCGTTGTTCAATGGGAAATTTCGGCCCGCCGAGATCCTCGGCGGCTTCACAAGGAACTCGACGAGCAAAACTATGTGTTTTGCCCGTCGAGTTTCTCGGACGTGTGTACGGGGCCTTATGCCGCGTACACACCATCACTTTATGTGATGAAAAAAAACGACACTTTCTGTGAAGTAAAAAATGACGTTTTTGAAACTTCAATTTTCAAAGACGAAGTTGCCTACACACCATCGTTTTCTCACAATGATCTTGCAAAGTGAGGTTACGTTCCACCACGTTTTACCATTGAAGCTTGCTTCATAAGTAGCTTCTGGGCATGCGTGGATGAAAAAACGTCTTAGAAAACGACGTTTTTTGCTACACACGGTCAATTTCTGTGAAGTAAAAAGTGCACTTTTGAAAAACGACACATAAAATTGAAGCATGCTTCAATTTTTTTTGGTCGTTTTTTACAAGACATAAAACGACGTTTTCCCCCACACACGGTCAATTAAAGTGACGTTTTTAAAAACGTCATTTTTTTTCATCACATAAAGTGATGGTGTGTACGCGGCATAAAGCTCTGTCCTTGGAATGTTTCCAATTCCTTCAGCTTCGCCACTGGCTGACCACTCTATGGAGCACCTCCACCTTCCCATTCCTTTGAGCACATCTGTTCATACTCTCCTGGGGCCTCAGGTACTCTCTCAACCAATTATTCTTCCGGTTGGTTGTATTTTTACAATTGTAAGAGGGTACTGATATTTGTTTGCCACAAACATGTCTTACCCTTTTCCCAAAACAGTATATTGATTCCGGTAGAACTAGTTCCTGTAAAAGTGAATACCATATTTTCATGGATGCTACAGTACAAACAATTTTCCAAGATAAAGAATAAACCTCTAATTTTCCAATCACAAGGAGTGCCTTTTTTTTTTACTGATAACCTTAAAGGTAACATATAGTCTAGACCAGCTTAATGTAAATAGTCTTATCTATATTTGTAATTGTATTTTTAAAACCATGTATGGTTTTGTAATAATATAGATTTAAGGAGTGGGAATTGTGCGTATTACATACAATATGCAGGCTTTGTTTCCTGTTGTGCTTTACAATTGTCTATTTTTGTACTGTATTAAAAATTACCTCTTATTTTGTATGCTTAGTAAATTGAAATTAGTGCCAGCTGCATGGATGGGAGTCCAATGTATTTTTATTTACCATGAGAGCAAAAAAAGTAGCCAATGCACTCCGGGGGCTTTTCCAATCCCCCCTCATTAGGACAGGCCCTCTCTCCAGTTTTCTGCCCTATATCACCGGCAGCCTGGATGTGGCCGAACATAATGACATCAACAGATGTCACATATGCAACAAATAGTTTTTTCTGACATCACAGATGAGTGTCAGTGGGCAGGACCAGGAGTGTATAAAAGAGTGGTGTGGAAAATGTCAGTGACCGTTAAGACTAGCACTGCAGCCACTTCATCCCGTGGCCATCTTGGAATCGAGCCAAACACCTTCACCAGGCGATCATTGGAACTATTATCCCTGAAGGGAATAAAGCTTGTTATGATCTTTCTGCTAATGCAGTAAGGTGAGCGACCAATTTATATGGCTGGTAAAGACACAAAACACATTACATTATGCAGTTCACATTGTCACAGTGGTGGCTGAATTATTTATTAGATTTTTTAATATTGTTATAAATTTTGAGTGGCTAAATTTTTATGCATATTTTTCTTGTACATTAGCACAGTGGATTGTTTCTTACTACGGTACATATTTGGTCTATAGCAGTGATGGCGAACCTTGGCACCCCAGATGTTTTCGAACTACATTTCCCATGTTGCTCAACTACATGGCAAAGTGCATGAGCATCATGAGAAATGTAGTTCCAAAACATCTGGAGTGCCAAGGTTCACCATCACTGATATAAAGCATTTATTTTCTGAGTTGCACTGCGGTTATTTTAATTATTTAGATCTAAATACCTACCAAAATCCTTACCAGTACTTCACCGACAAATCTTTATTTTTTGTGCTTGAGCCCTGGTTCACACTGGGCTGCGAGAGTGAAGCCGTGCGAGTTCAGCTGAACTCGCACGGCTTCACTCCCGCTGGCAGTCCCCATTTCGGCCGCGATTTAAGAGACATCTGTGCAGGTTTCTGCACAGATGTCAATGTAAATCGCGGCCCGAAATCGCAAAAAGTAGGACAGAAACTACTTTTTGAAATCGGTGCATTGCCGCAGATGCGGCGTCGCACCGATTAGAACGGTGTCATTGCCGACAATTGCCGGCAAATGCCGCCGATTTGAGATGCGATTTCACATGTGAAATCGCATCTCAAATCGAAGCAAATCGTACCCAGTGTGAACCTGGGCTGACTCTGTTAGTTGAATACCACCATTTTTTTGTAGTGTGGATTGAGTGGGAAAGGCTTAGAATCTCTGGTACATTTTATTGATTGTGACTGATTAGTGACATTCTATCCTAAAACTTAAAACAAAATATGTTTTGGCTGGTGTAATAATTTATTTAGCTAACACAGAAAGAAAGGGTGACTAAAAAGTCTGGGATATATGTCCAGAAATTTAAATTTGGTGAATCAGTATCAAATATGGTGCAATTAACTTAGGCCCAGTTCACACTGATGCGATAATCGCTCTGACTTTGGAGCACTTGTTGCATCAGAAGTCGGACCCCGTTGAACCCCATTCTGTGCAATGGAATCATTCTAATCGTTGCTACTTGAGACACTCCAACTTAGAAACATTTTCCTGCACTACTTTGGTCCGACTTTGGTCAGACTTGCATTGACTTCTGTTAAAGAAATTGCATGCAAGTAGTGCTGAAGTCATGCTGGGGTCTGACTTCAAAGTCGCAAGGAAGTCACGCGACTTTAAAGTCATGGGCAGTGTGAACCCAGGCTTATATCGTATTCTAAAGTTGTGAGAGAAATGTTAGAAAGTTTCAAAAGTTTACATAAAAGGCACAATATTTTCTTTATGATAGTGGTATTACTTATTTGGTCACTCATTATTTACTCTAACATTTATTTTCAGACACTGCTCTTTTCGAAAGCTACACTCAAGGGGAGATACGAGAGCTTGTATCTACTCTGGTAGAAAGGTACAGCCAGTCCTTGCATTCTGGAGACGACCCAAAAAATGTACCAAGGATGAAGAGAGCACGTGTGCGAAAACAGCCATGCATCATCAAGGAGCTGGAAGTCAGAGTCAGCGAGTTGGGACTGGGATATGTATCAGACGAGACAGTCCTATTTCGCTATTGCAGTGGTACATGCGAAGCTGCTGTGCGCAACTACGACCTCTCTTTACAGAGCATTCGAGGAAAAAAGAAAATAAAAAAAGAGAAAGTAAGAGCAAGACCTTGCTGCAGGCCTCTAGCATACGATGAGGATATTTCTTTTCTGGACTCCAAAAACCATTACCATACTATCAAAGAAGTTTCAGCTAAAGACTGTGGCTGCGTCTGACAAATACTGATAAACAAAAGAAAAATAATGCGTATGTCCTATCTCTGCTGTTTTTGTCACCTGGAAACAGGAGATCGCAAGATTTATCATTTCTACCTCACTTAATTATATAGAATGAAGACCTGATTTTGTAATCCAAGCAAATGGTTTTCAAAAAATCAAAACAGCTTGATGGATTTGGAGAGTTGAAAGTCCTCTGCAACATATGCAGAGTTTGGTTACCTTGGCCCTTCTATTTTGTGACATTTCTGTGCAGTAAACACAGAGAAATTAAAAGGGAATAAAGTTTTGAGCTGCATGTGGAATCTCCTTCCTTGTTACTATGATAAATGAAATACCAGTTTGCTTTAAAGGCTGTCTAGCCAGTTCATCTTCCAATAGCCACTTTCAAAGTTTCAGGGCTTTATTTAACCAACAGAATACACAATTTGCAACTTTGCAAACAGAGTGGGGACCGTTGTATAACATATTAAGCAGTTATTGTTATCTGTGCCAAAAATCCTAGCTTTTTTCACTTTAAAAGTTTGTGACTTGTTGCTAGTGTGCATTTTACTATGCAGTTACAACAGCCTAATCAATATACAGACGACAGGTTATCAACAATATTTTATTATATATGTGCACGTTTTTCCTGTAAATGTCGTTGAATGCCTATTAGTATGGGGTGAATTTTTTCCCATAAGGGTATTATTTATAAGTGTTATGAAGACCTTTCACAGCAGGCCAGGGTTGGTTATAACAGAGATATGACCTACTCTATTATCGTCGCATAGTCATGATGAAAGTTGATTTCTACATGCTAGAGATATGTATAAATACAAATGATGAGCTATTCTAGTACAAAGATGTTGCAATTTACCCAGAATCCATTAGATGTGGCTTAACAGAAAAGTTAGGAACAATCATTTTGTCCCATAGATGCTTAAACTCTCTTTTAAAGTCCACCCAAAACAAATGGTTCCATATTTGCTGGAAAAAGTGCAGAATGTAGTCCTCTGCTGTAATTGTAACTCACATGCTTGCATATTTATAGGTTTGTGACCCTATATATGTTTGTAACATCAGCAGTGAGATCCATTAGCTCTGTCATCTGTCACATCCTTGGCAGACTTTGCTTAGCAGTAGCATCATTGTGCCCTGCTTGCCCTAGTAGAAAATACAGTAGGGGGCCAGGTGAAAACACTGGCAAAAGCTGCATTTATTATTTCCTGGACACCTTATTTATTCTAGATAAAATGTTGTTTTCTCAAATAGAAAGTCGAGTCTTTAGGATTATGTGCAGTATTACAATTTACAGTTACAGCTAGCTGCATCTATATTTATAGCTATAATTAATCCTCTTACCATATAATGGCTAATATTTTCTAAATCAATAAAGCCTTTGTTTAAATGGCAACGACACTTTCCCATTGATAAAGCTGCAGACATACATATATGGAATATAATACAAACAGCTTAAAAGAAATTATTTCGATATCTGCATCTACTTTCTAGTGTATAAGAATTACAGTACAACAATAAATGTGTTGTTGAGTACAACTCTTTTTTTAAACATTAGAAAAAATATGTTTAAATTTAACCAATTATAGGTATTCATCCTAGCATGCTTGCACTGGTTTTATGCTCTTTGGAAAACTAAAGTTCAAAAGTGATTGTATACCAATAGCCACAAGTTAAATTATATGAATATTCAAAACCTATTTTTAGTTTTGGATAGAGTATGGCTAAACTCCTGCCAGTGAAGACTAAAGCCTGGTACACATGTACCGAAAGTCAGCCAGTACAGCAGGAACCATTTGACTTTCAGTACATGTGTACCCATATCTGTTCAACAGAAGCCGGTCTAACACCTGGCTTCTTCGAACAGTCTTGCTGGAAAACCATCAATTCAATCAGCACTTGCAGCCAATGGGAAGTCCCCCTGTCAGAATACAATAGCACAATGGGATAGATCTAGATTTTTACTATTCAAACTGCTGGTCGAGCAAAAAAAAAAAAACTGAACATGTATACCCAGCTTTAGACAGTTGTCCAAAAACATGTGTTCCCGTTGGAAGATTTTACCTTAACTATTGTTCTGGGGACAACCCAAAATTTTAGAGTTGTCAGAACATGCTTTCCCATTGGAAGATTTCCCTTTACTTATTGTTCAGGGGGACAACTCTAAAATGTTGGATTGCTCATCACATTCTATTTCAGTGACAATGGTCACCACAACAAATAGAGGGGCGAATCTGCCCAATTGGGACACACATAGAAAAAACGAATTGACAGAGGGTCAAAACTGTAGTTTTGTCTAGAGATACATTTATAAGTGATTAACTTTTAAGCAATAATGTTTTATTAAGTGAAAAGTATGCATAGTAACTGAGCTTATACACAGAAGCCATGTATGCTAGCACTTTCCCCATCCAGGTCTAAACTGCTGAACCTGATTATAAGCCTTATCCATAGGATTTAAATGCAACTAAAAATTGAACTTTAACGCACATTTATAAAGTTAAATCACAAAATATAAGATTAAGGAAAGGGATGGTCGGCACTTAGGGTGACATCCAAAAAAATGTTTTTCTTTATTTATTAAACATGTACAGTGCTGTAAAAACAGCAAAGTACTAACGTCTGAAATGCGTAGGGTGTTTTTACAGCAATGTACACGTTTACTTAATAAAGAAATACTATTTTTTGGATGTCTTCCTGGGTGCCAACCATCCCTTTCCCTTTTCTGGTAATTTGGACATGTCAGCAGCCTCAAGGTTGTTACGTTAGAAGGTTGTAGCACCTATACACCTGTTTTCCCACAAATATGAGATACTAGAAATTCAACATGAAGTTTTAAAAACACAAAAACCAAAGTTAAACTGCATGTAAGCAGAAAAAAACACTGAAAAATATATTAAAATATATTAAAATATATTAAAAAAGAAAGAATGTTCATTTTGCCAGGATAAAGTCTCTTTTGCTATCTACATTTTAGCCTTAATAGCATTTCTTGCTTTTTCACATCTTTTTCTGCTTCTCTGCAGCCACATATGCTCAATAGTACAGTCCAATTCCTCTCTGTCCATACGTTTGGCAATACTTTGTTCAATCCACCTTCTAAGACCCCATACACACTGTTAGATTGTCTGTAAATTTTTGTCTTCAAAATTACCAACACCATGTTGTGCAAGGGCCTGCCTGATTGCATACAAATTGAAACTTTTAAGGTTTGACCTCATATTATATGATTTCGGTAAATCTGAAGACAAAAGTCTGCAGAAAATCTAATAGTGTGTATGGGGTCTTACACTTTCTGCTTATATTGTTGACCATCTGAGATCTCCTCTGTCCATCTGTCTCTTTCAGTCCACAACACTTTTTATCCACTTTGTTAATCTCTGTTTAACTCATTCTACACATATCTAATGCCTCATCTCTTCCACCTTCTGTGACTTTTGTGCCCACAACATATTGTCCACTTACCCACTATCCTTCCATTTCTTACATATGATCATTCTGCTTCAGTCCAATATTTTCCCTCTCTGACACTTTTGCACACTCTCACATGCAGTTTATGCAATATCAGATCTTTTTAGACAGTCCAATAACTATAGCTGTAATGTTCTGGAGGGGTCTCCTATTGAAGATCTAGTCAGCTTTCAACCGATGTTGGGGAATAGATCTTGTGAATACTCATGTGCCCTTGCC
Organism: Rana temporaria; assembly: GCF_905171775.1. Classification (NCBI taxonomy): domain Eukaryota; kingdom Metazoa; phylum Chordata; class Amphibia; order Anura; family Ranidae; genus Rana; species Rana temporaria. The sequence goes on along the minus strand of NC_053489.1, from coordinate 449,097,258 downwards.
TGTATCCTCCACCAGCAGAAATAGTTTGGTGCACCACTTAGAATAGCTAGTCTAAACTTCAGAGGGAAAAAAAAGTAAAAGCTAATATTAATGATAAAAAAAGATGAGGTGATTGATCCTGATAGATTTCATATTTTCAAAGATACTGCGCTCCACTACAGGTATTTGAGCCCGGTACTGGCTCACAAGTGGTTTGTTCTCCACCTTCACTTTAATAGTGGAGACAAGAGAAACAGATTCACCACAAAATCAAAGCCATTGTTAAGGATTTAATGAAGGATTCACTGTAAGACAGACCACCCCTCAAAGGACAGAGTTTTAGATGGTCTGTCTTGTGCGGGACCATTTAATAAATCCTCAATCAATAGCCTAGTGCAAGACAGATCAACTGAAATGCCACTGTCTGAAAGAGAGAGGCGCATTGGACCATTTACTAAATTCTTATGGCTTTTATTTTGAAGTCCACCTTCCTTTCTTTTTTTTATGCTAAATGATCGTGATAGTTGTTTGCTTAATTACTGTGTGTAAATAAAAAGAATACAGTCATACCCATTTACTAAGGCAATTGCAATTTTAGTTTAATGCATTCAAATTAAAAGATGATACTTTCCTTTTTAAATCCTAACTGCTGTTTGCACTGCCTAATAAATAAATTCTAATATTTGACCTACTGATGATTGGCTTCATGTCACTTCTGATTAAACCCCAAAAAACAAAGAAACATACAAAAAATCGAATAACCTTCCATATTGGCCTTTCTTCTAATGATATCAGAAAACGAATGAGGATTTTAGGTACTTTGTAGGATTTGGCAGGGATTTCTAGTTAAGCACTTGGTAGGCAAAACACAGTAAAAGCTCTTATTGTTTCAACCTGTTTTGATCTCTGAATTCATGTTCTCACTGGGGTTTACATTTCTATGCTCTGAAACAAGTTCTGTTTGAGCCTGCCCCTGAAGATAGTGAGATCATGATTCCACAGGTAATGGTCACCCTCTAGTGGATTTAATTATAAAATGTTATAAACATGATTTTTGCCTGTTTAATGTCAATTTACAAGTAGAATAATGCTTACTACTGAATCGAAAAAAGGTATAGAACAACTCCAGCTGACTAAGTATCAGAAGTGGGTTCAATTATTACCATAATTTATTTATGCAAGGCAAAATTCTTTGGTAGGAACATTTTTAAAAGTTACTGTTAGATGCATATAAATAGGGGAGCAAAGCATTTCATTATTTAAGTTCAATCATTATTCTTTCATTATTTCAGTATTTTAGGACCATTATTGTGTATGGAGGATATTTCTCTTAGTCCACATTTTATAGTCTTCATCCCAACCTTCCTGCAAATGGTGCTGTAAAGTTTAAATAAAGCCAAGCTAAATGCAGAATAAGACATGTCAAAGTTCAGCTGTGCCATGCTATTCGACTGTGTGTGCGCTTTCTTCTGGGGTCATTTCTCATCCTCTTCTTTTCTAGTGAGGTCTGTAGGGTGTAGTCCATGATAAAGTAGACTATATTACCAAAAGTATTGGGATGACCGCCTTTACATGCACAAGAACTTTAATAGTATCCTAGTCTTAGTCAGTAGGATTCAATAGTAAGTTGCAGCTATAATAGCTTCAACTCTTCTGGGAAGGCTGTCCACGAGGCTTAGGAGTGTGTCTATGGGAATGTTTGACCAGTCTTCCAGAAGCAAATTTGTGAGGTCAGGCACTGATGTGGATGAGAAGGCCTGGCTTGCAGTCTCCGGCTTCTAATTCACCCCAAAAGTGTTCTATCGGGTTGAGGTCAGGTCTCAATGCAGTCCAGTCAATTTCCTCCACCCCAAACTCGCTCAACCATGTCTTTATGGACCTTGCTTTGTGCACTGGTTCGAAGTCATGTTGGAACAGGAAGAGGCCATCCTCACAAAGTTGGGACCATGAAATTGTCCAAAATGCTTTGGTATGCTCATGCCCAACCCCAACCCCACACCATAATCCCCCCTTCACCAAATGATTTGGACCAGTGCACAAAGCAAGGTCCATAAAGACATTGATGAGCGAGTTTGAGGTGGAGGAACTTGACTGTGAATCACTCCAAGGAAAATGTGAAGTATACAGTGTTCAGCATATATGAAATCTACACCTATCATTCAAAGAAGTGAATCACCTAGGTGCACCTCCACCATATGGTATGAGATGGCTGCTTACCAGAGGAAGTGGACTATAGATTATAAGAGTCATGAACGCAGTATGGTGGGATATCCTTTAAAGCAGAAGTCATCAACCCCTTCTTGTTTACAGCAAAATGGAAGACCTCAATATATTTCCTTTATTGCACAAACAAGGTCCATAAAGACATGGATAAGCAAGTTTGGAGTGGAGGAACTTGACAGGCCTGCACTGAGTCCTGACCTCAACCAGATAGAACATCTTTGGGATAAGAGCGAAGACTGCGAGCCAGATCTTCTTGTCCACATCAGTGCCTGACCTCACAAATATAGTTTTGGAAGAATGGTCAAACATTCCTATAGACACACTCCTAAACCCAGAAGAGTTGATGCTGTTACAGCTGCAAAGGGTGGGCCAACTCAATATTGAATCCTATGAACTAAGCCTGGGATGCCTTTAAAGTTTATGTGCGTGTAATGGAAGTCCCAATGCTTTTGGTAATATAGTGTATATCAACTGTGAGACTAAACGTCAGCTTTTGGGTAAATGGGGCAAAAGATTGCTCCCTGTTCTTACAACACAGGGTGCAATTCAGTATATAGCAAGGCAAAAATATTATACTATTATACAGAAACTCATGCTGTGATATTGATAGCCAATCCAGAGAAGAAGGTTTTAAATCTGACATATTCCCTTCATCTTCAGACAAAGAGCCACAACACCATTCATTGACTTATCTTGTAATATCACTGAATAAGATCCAGATTTGTTTACATTTCTCACACTAATAATGAGGTGCAAAGACCAAAAAAACATGTATGACTTGTGTATTCACTGGCATTCAGCAGTTTAAAGGGAACCTGTAAAGGTTGGAGGTATTTGTAAACTTTAAAATTTGTGGAGCACAGACAACACAGCAGCAGTTATTAATCCTTTCCAGTTGACTCCATCTCATTCAAACGTTTAGCTGAACCTTCCAATAATGGTTGAGTCACTCATATGATGATATATTTAATGAACTTGTTTACCTGGAGATATTTTAGGCAATGTGCTTTTTTAACAAAACAAAAAAAAACAACAAGAACTCCATTATGCTTTTTTAACACTGTGTTCACAAGAAACGTTCAAATTGTAATTCTTTTAGTCTTGAGCTCCATAAAGAATAAAGTTGTACACAACCACAATCACTCTACCTTTTTTCTGTAATTACAACTCTGAGGACACCAATGTATTGATATCACAATATATTTTGAAGATGATGTGTTAGAACTTGTAATCTTATATATTGCTCCTCTTTCTGTCCAAATGCCCTGCACTAAAGACTCCTGGCAGTGTGCAAAAAAGCCACCACAGAGATTTTATCCCTCAAAATCACTTATATAAAATCTTAGAGACACTAGGAAGAGAACTCTAAACATTAACCGGTCTATTTATTTCCATGTTTTCAGCCCAGGTTTTACCCAAAATTTACACATTTTTCACCTAAGATTGCATTTTAAAATGCATGAATCTTTGATGAAATAATTGATAAATAGGCACTTGAGATTTTTATAAACCGCCCCTCTAATGTCAAATATATAAATATTTGTATACCTGGCTCAGAAAGTATTATTTCCACCATTGCAGTTTTTGTAAGAGATTAATTTAAATACACCTGGCTAAAATATACTGACTAAAATATTTTACATAAATTTACTGTGTTCCAAATGTCACAGGTTTTCCATACTGCTCCATAAACATTATTTTGTGTAACAGTACATTTAAATGTTACATGTTTCAAATATATATATAGATGCATACATATATATTTATGTGTGAGTGTCTGTATATTTATATATATGATTACCATAGCCAATAAGAAATATGTTTATTTTATTTCTTTTGTTATTTAAACATTGTTTTTAGGACCTTGCTTTGTGAAAATGTATTTATTCCTTTTTATTCTTCAAAATTTTATTTGTATCAGGTAATTTTGTATAAAAATGTGTCAAAATGATAAATATTTTAAAAAATAAAAGTGTAATGTCTAAAGGATTGTGTGATTTCCTGGAAATTATTATTATTTTGTTATATTAACATTTTATTAAAAGAGTTTTATATAACCAGACTGCAAAAAACAAGTACAAATCCAGGTGCAAGTGCAACAATGTGTCACACATGATGAGAATTTGCAAGGCACCCCTCACCACATACAATATGTGCTAAGCATATATTTTTGGGAAGGGGGAGCTCCACGTATTCACCAGGAGATCTGAAGATAGTAAAGATAAAGCACCCCATCAAAACTTTTAGTACTGTAGTGGAGAAGTTCCTGCAAGGGGACAGCACCCCTCTAGCCATTTCAAATGCAATAAAGATATGTACTGTACAGATAGACAATACCAAGAAGGCAGAGAAACGCTGGGAAGAGAAAGTATGCGGACTGCGATGAGTAGGAAAGAAGGGTGCAAGGGTGAATGGGGAGTTGGAGTTGGGTCATCTTGAATGTCTACATGCAAGGTGACTCTTCAAACCTCTGTCCATGGAGGGTTAAATCATCCAAAGAGACTCACTAAAACCCCCAGAATAGGAGATCCACTGATCCCAGACCTTTGTTATTTTTATATTTTTATCAAGTAGAAGATTTTCATTTAACATTTACTATGTTTTTGTTTCATCTAAGTAATAGTTGGAGTTCTGGACCACCAGAATATAGCCAAAGTCTGTTTGGAAGTAGTGAAGATAAAAGTTAAAAGCTTAAAGGGTCACTAAAGGAAAAAAATGTTTTTGCTGAAATGACTGTTTACAGGGTATAGAGACATAAAAGTTAACTGATTCCTTTTAAAAATGATTAAAAATAGATTAAATTCAATCATATAATGTGCCTTTAGTTTCACTTTCGTTTTTAAACTGGTTTCATGTTTCTGTGAAGTAAAGAGACCCACAGAACAAAAACAAAGGAATCCAGGGAAGTGTTTTGTTTTTAAAATGAATCTAATTGGTTCTGAGGAGTTTTAGACACATAGCTTGGACCACAGTGAAAAGCTGCCATGAGATTTTTCATAAGGAGCCAGACAAGCAGGAAGTGTGAAGATCACAGCAGAATTACAGCAACTTCAAAGCAAAAACGAACAATGAGGACATGAAACCAGTACTGCAGTAAGGTAAAGGAAGCTATTTAGCTAAAAAAAAAATTCCTTTAGTGATCCTTTAAATGAGTCCAGAGTGCATTCGGATAGTTTGATATTCAGTGTTGATTGGTAGGGGTTCATTGAAATACTAGCGCTTAGGACAGTATAAACTAGTTGATTGTCCCTGGTCCACAAAATGTTTGATTCCAGAGCATCCTTTACCAGACATGTATTTAAAGTAGTTGTAAAGTCAATGAGGGCAACTACTGGAATCTCCTCTGTTATAGCAAGTTATACAGAGCAATAGAAGAAGGAAAATCACCGCTCAAGGTGGGTCTGCTATAGGGTCATACACAGGTGTAGGATTCCAAGGGTGCTGGCAGTGCACTAGGCAAGCATGGGCGTAAAATGAAGGATGGATGGCCGCACTCCAAACCAAACAGGTTGTCTTTATTTAAACGAACAGCAAAACATACCAGATCACAGCAACAGAAACAGGAGGATAACCGACGTTTCGCACTGACTTAGTGCTTATTCATGGCTCTTATAAGTTATACAGAGCAGTGTGTGTTTTTTAAATTATGAAGCTCGTCTGCCTGTCACACCAGGAGAGCAGCATTCGCCCTGGGCGCCTCCTATGGAGGTGGTATCGTTTGTAGCAGCAGGGATTTTTTTTCCGTATCGCTCCAGACTGGATTACATCATTGGAATATTTTTTTAACTTTTTATTTTTAATAAAGGACTTGTCCCAAACTGTCTCCTGTGGTTTTTAACATTTTGACACTTTTTTTGTGAAATGGTAGGGGTACAATGTACCCTGTTACCAATTAACATGGGGGGTGGGATCTGGAGGTCCCCTTTGTTAAAGCAGGCTTTCAGATTCCGATAAGCCCCCCACCCGCAGACCCCCACAACCACCGGGCAAGGGTTGTGGGGATGAGGCCCTTGTCCCCATCCTCCCCATGTTGAGGGCATGTGGCCTGGAATTATTTAAGGGGGCGCTCTCTTACCCCCCCTCTTTTCCTGCGGCTTGCCAGGTTGTATGCTCTGATAAGGATCTGGTATGGATTTTTTTGGGGGGAACCCCACGCCATTTAAAAAAAAAATTGGCGCAGGGTTCCCCTTAATATCCATACCTGAAGAGCCTGATATGGAAATTGGGGGGGCCCATACGCTTTTATTTTTAATTTTGGTTTGGGGTTCCCCTTAATATTCATACCAGAACCAAAGGGCCTGGTAATGGACTGGGGGGAACCCATGCCAGTTTTTTTCAATGAGTTTTATCTGTATTGCCAGGACCCAACAATTAATTATAGCCGCGAGTAGTTTTAAATTACTTTTTTTCCTTTAGAAATGTAATTTTGTGCAGGGACTGTTATAAACATGGGAAACATGCGCTACTTTACAGGCATACTGTAGACACCCCCCAGGTACGAAATTTAAAGGAATATTTCACTTTTATTGTTTCATTTTAAGCATTATTAAAATCACCTCTCCCGAAAAAAATGAAGTTTTTAAAACTTTTTTTGCATTGATACATGTCCCCTGGGGCAGGACCCAGGTTCCCAAACACTTTTTATGACAATAACTTGCATATTAGCCTTTAAAATTAGCACTTTTGATTTCTCCCATAAACTTTTAAAGGGTGTTCCGCGGCTTTTCAAATTTGCCGCGAACACCTCAAATTGTTCGCTGGTCGGCGAACGGGCGGACAGCCAAGGTTTGAGTCAAACAAATGTTCGACTCGAACATAAAGCTCCCTAATCAGGAGTACGAGGTTAGTCAAATTCTGGATTCCCAGCTCTGTAGAGGCATTTTTCAGTACCTTGTGCATTGGAAAGGGTTTGGTCCTGAGGAGAGGTCTTGGATCACTGCATCTGAGATCTTTGCGCCTGGTCTGTTGAGGGGGTTTCATCTGAATTTTTTCTCTAAACCTCTAAACCTGGGTCCAGGTGGGGGAGGGGGAGGCCTCATAAGAGGAGGGTTACTGTCATGGATATGCAGTAATGTTTGTCTGTCAGCTTACCTCTCCTCCATGTGTTTAGCTGTAGAGGCAAGCCACTCTCATCTGGCTGCTTAAGTAATCTCTCCTCAAAGCATGGCTCCACCCCAGTCCCTATCAGGGAACTCTATATTAACCTGTGCACTGCAAGCCAGCCTTGCTGATCAATATTGTGTTTTTGGTTTCCATATGCTACTTGCTCTTTGTGCTACGTCTAATTCCAGTTACCGATCTTGGCTTGTTCTTGACTATTCTTACCTGGTTGTTATTCTGACCTTTGGCTATCTCCTGACTTTCCCTACCTGCTTGTTGCCCCGACTTTTGGCTATCTCCTGACTATCCATTGTTGTCGCAGTCTGCTGCTTCCTCTCTACCATCCTGTAGTCTACCGTGAGCGTGAGCTGGGAGGCCCTAGGGGTCGTGACCTGGAGCCAGACTGCAGCTAAATCCATCCCCACCACTATGGGCCTCTGGTGAACACCCGCTGGCTCTTAGATTCCGTGCCCTGGGAAATCTCATGCTCTAGCTCCCTGTGGTGGTACTACAGATTACCTGCTCTCCTGTATTACCTAGTTCTCCATCCGCAGCAGTCAGCGGTAGGGTCTACTACCTTGCGGTGCTCTCCAGACCCCAACAGGGTGCATCTGTCCCCTGGACAAGGAGGAAGCCCTTTTGCGGCTCACCAGAACCATAGCTATGCTTTTCCCACTGAGCTCTGTGGTAATCTGTCATATGTCTCTTCATATATGTGATAGACAGAAGTTGTCTTAAAAAAATCTGATTCCTTTTTATGAAGAGGTAAGTAAAACCTTGGACAGAGGGGTGGCTGTGGACGTAGTATACTTGAATTTTGCAAAAGCGTTTGACACAGTTCCCCACACATGGCTAATGTGTAATGCCTTGTACACACGATCAGTTTTCCCGACAAGAAAAGTGTGATGTGAGCTTTTTGTCTGTGAGAATTCCTGCCAAGAAAAGATTGAGAGCAGGATCTCAATTTTCGTGACAGGAAAAATTCCTATCGGGAATCGCGGTCGTCTGTATGCAATTACGACGCGGAAAAAACGTGCATGCTCAGAATCAAGCAGAAGAACCGAACTGCCTATTGAACTTCATTGATCTGTGCTCGTCATGCGTGTTGTATGTCACCGCGTTCTTGACGTTCGGAATTTCAGCCAAGATTTGTGCGACCATGTGTATGCAAGACAAATTTGAGCTGTTTTCCTGCTGAACAAAAAAAACACGGTTTTCCTGTCAGAAAAACTGATCGTGTCTACAGAGCATTGGCTAAAGCTGAATCCATGCTGTCTGTTGCTTAAAAGATTTTTTTTCCAGCAACAACTCATCTATGTGGTCTTTTATTAAACTCTCCAGTATCTTCCCGACTATAGTAGTTAAACTAACAGGCCTATAGTTACTTGGTAAAGACTTTGATCCCTTTTTAAATAGAGGCACCACATTGGCCCTATGCCAATTGAGTGGTACTATTCCAGTCATTAATGAGTCCCTAAAAATTTGAAAAAATGGCTTTGAAATGACAGAGCTCAATTCTTTTAGGATCCATGGGTGAATGCCATCTGGTTCAGGTGTTTTATCCACATTTATTTTGTCTAAATATTTCTGGACCATATCCCTTTTAGCCATTGTGGATCATTTGTGTCAATACCATCCCCATCATGAACATGAGCTCCCTCATGCTCCTTTGTATACACAGAGCTGAAGAAGGTATTTAATACATTAGCCTTCTCTTCATCCACAGTCTCCCATTACAGATTGTTTTGTAAAGGGCCTACATGATCAGACCTCAGACTTTTTTACTATTAATATATTTGAATAATTTTTGGGGGTTTGTCCTATCTTTTGCATCTTTTGATTAAATGAAATCATGTTATGGTCACTGCTACCCAGATGTTCTGTTATATGAATATTGGTAATAAGCTTTGCATGATTTGAGATACCAGGTCCAGCAGAGCGTCATTCCTGGTCGGGGCCTCAATAAACTGGACCATAAAATTGTCTTGTAATAGGTTTATACATTTTTGCCCTTTAACTGTTCTAGCAGTGCCATTACTCCAGTCAATTTCCAGGTAATTAAAATCCCCATTATTATCACTGTCCCAGCCCTTGCAGCCCTTGCAGCCCTTTCTATCTGTCCAAGGAGCTGAGTCTCCACCTCCTCATTAACACTTGGAGGTCTATAACAAACTCCATTGGTAACCTTTGTAGTACATACAACCATGTACAGTTCCACCCATAATACTACAGACTCATCACACTCTCCATCATCTAGGTCCTCTTTCATGCTCGCTTTGAGATCACTTCTCACATAGAGACACCAGAAGAATGAAGAATGAAGACCAAGTGAGAAAAATTTGTTGCACACCAACATCCGTCCAACAGGTTTATTGAAAGACTGCCACCAGGACTAAAACAACGAACCAAGGGGTGACGTTGTTTCACACATACATTGCACTTTTATTTGTTTTTTGAAGAAGCAAAATGTATGGGTGAAACGCCGTCACCCATTGGTCCACTTGGTCTACATGTTCACAGTTTCGAGCACCCAGCCCTTTCTTTTTGGTGGGTTATTATACTCACCTGGAGCAGCGATCTGTCTCATTTCTCATGTGAAGAATGAAGCCAAGATTCAGCAATACCAATTAAATCATAGTTCTCCTCGTGCACCTGCGTTTCCAACTCACCTATTTTGCCTGTCAGACTTCTGGTATTGGTGAACAAAAACTTTAATTCATTGACACATTTTGCACACTTAGGTTGCATATTTTTTATTTTAGTACATATAGTACCATTTCCAACATGGGAACCTTCATATTATCTGTCATAGCCCTCCCTGTCTTTCCGCATTCCACCCACCAATAGGGGCTGAGCCCTGTCTGACCTGTCTGCCCCATTATAATCTAATTCACCCTACCCCCTCAATCCCAGTTTAAATACTCCTCCAGCCTTCCTATAAACCTCTCCCCCAGCACAGCAGACCCCCTTCCATTTAGGTGCAAACCATCTTTAGCATATAGGTTTTACCACAATTAAAATCAGCCCTGTGCTCTAAAAACCCAAATCTCTAATTTTCACACTTGGTCTTTATTTGTGCATTCAGTTCTCTATTATTCCCTACCTTTCCTGTGTTGTGCATGGCACAGGCAATATTTAAGATAATATCACCTTGGAGGTCCTTCCCTTCAACTTGCAGCCTAGTTCCTTAAATTGGTTCTTAAGGAGCCTTCACCTTCCATACATTCTGTCATTGATTCCAATGTGCACCAAGACAGCTGAGTCATGTCCAGCCCCTCCTAGTAATTTATCAACCCAGTCCACCACATGCCGAACCCTGGCACTAGTGAGACAGCAAACCAAATTGGTTGAGGCAATCATGGCGACAAATTATTCTATCGATCCTTCTGATTTTAGAATCCCCTATTACCACCAACTGTCAAGGCCTACCTGCACCACCCTTACCACCACTACTAGATGGGCTGCTCTCCTGGCTGTTAGGGGTAGCAACGACATCTAGGGCTGCCACCTCTGAGCTTGCCACCCTCACATCTTCACCCAACTTGGCAAATCTGTTAGGGTACTCAAACCCAGGGCTGGCCTTTATTAGATCATCTTTCTACCTAACAATCCTGACTTACCCCTCCACCCTCCCCATTAACCCTACTAGCTTTCTTCCTCCTTATTTTCAGAGCAAATTACTTGCACAAGCAATTAGTGGACAGAGTTATACCAGGACACCAGACAGAATTTCCCCCTTGAGCAATACTGACTTTAGCAACCGAGGGATAGCAGCTGCACAGTTTCAAGAATCTCTCGCTCCAGTCTGTACTCACTAATGTCATTGGATAGTTGAACGCCTCCTTCCAATATCTTGCAGACGCTTTTTTCCAGTGATACTAGACCAGATCCCCAGAAGTAAGTCCCTTAGTCAACTCCAGCAGCTTTTAGCAGAAAAAGTCCTCCAGCTAGCCAAACTAAGACCTTGATGAACAGCAGACACATGGCAAACCTGCCCCAGAGGGCAGCAGCCCTCCAGGCTGGAATCCACTCCTCCAGGACAATAAGAATCCTTCTGCTTTCAATCTCAGCATATTTATGTCCCTTCCTAGCCACCATTTAGGCCCCTCTCCCCAGGGATTGGCCAGGGCTGCACGAAAAATTCAACTGCTGATTTGACTTTCCCAGCTCCCCATACCAGACCCTCATTAAGGATAAGGGTCTGTTTTTTTTGTTTATTATAATGTGGGGTTCCCCTTGACATCCATACCAGACCCTCATTATGGATAAGGGTCTGGTAAAACTATGGAGCGACAACACATTTTGTTTTTTGGACTACGTATAGAACGCAACAGTCAATTTCTGCTGGCTTTTGCTTTGATGCTTTTGTATTGCAGCTGCTATCTCTCTCCATATTAGGCCATTTCTCCTATTATACTTGCACTCCCTATGACGCTGGTCATAAACCTCCCTGTGCTGCTGCATCCAGGTGACAAGAGCCTCCCCTCTCAACAAATACATCTTCCCCTCAACGATTAATAACTTAAGGGGACAAACTATTGAAATGGAAAAAAATATCTTTATTTCACTTGTGTTGCATTCATGACAGACCCAACCAGGACAGGGACTTTTGGAGAGGACCAGGGGCAAGCCTCCTATTTACTGATTATGGCCCATGGAAGTGACCGGGGATCTTGTCTGCTTCTCCTGGTCAGAGTATGGTAAAGAGCTCAGTTCAGCATTTGATCCCATGAAGAGAGCAGATCATTCTCGTTCCCATCTTCCTGCCTGCACACAAAGCAATAATAAACCTAGCCGTAAAGAGTTTTTTTGTATAAATAAGTTAAGTTTTGGAAAATAGCAGGTTCTATGCCTGAACATTCTGTGTTAGCCTTTAGCCTGTAAAAGTGTGTCTGAAGCTGTCAAAAAGAATAATGAACATAGAAGAATTAAAGGTACAGTTAAAATAAAGAGGGCCAGAGGAAACTATGCAGCCCTGGGATGCCTTCCAGGCAAATCCAATGTATCTTTTATGAGCAAGGTCTCAATGTATTTTTGTCAACCTTTCCAACTACTTCCTGTCTTCCAGGAGCAGACCAGTGGGTGGATCTGCTGGTTCACATAAAATGTGTGTAAATAAAAAAAATATCACACAAATAAAAATGCATGCTAACAAAAGCACCATGCATTTTGATGCAGCGGCATTAAAAAATAAAATTAAAAAAGGCCCATGTACTTTGGTGCTATTGAGGGGTGGCAGGCAGTTCATTCTCAAATTAATAGGCTGTTCTGCAGCAAGGCACATACTCTGTGCGTGTAAATAAAATAAAATAAAAAATCACAAAAATGCATGCTAACAAAAGCACCATGCATTTTTTGAGAATCGTGATCTTCATTCTAAGCAAAAGAATTGTGATTCTCATTTTTCCCAGAATCGTGCAGCTCTACTGCCTTTAGGAATTAATATGAGAAACACCAGCAAATCTGTTGACGTAGCTTTAGGTGCACACAGTACAGAGGACACAGACAGTGAAAATACTACGGCTAGCACAATTACCTGCCTGCCAGTAAATTAGGAAGAACATATCTAGCTAAACTCAATACAGCGTATAAATATATATACAACACCTGGGATGCATATATATCCTCTACACACTGTGGGCCAGATTCACGTAGGAGGGCGTATCTTTGTGCGGGCGTAGCGTATCCTATTTACGCTACGCCTCCGCAACTTAGACAGGCAAGTGCAGTATTCACAAAGCATTTGCTCCGTAAGTTGCGACGGCGTAGCATAAATTGGCCGGCGTAAGCCCGCCTAATTCAAAGTAGGCTGGTAGGGGGCGTGTTGTATGGAAATGAATCGTGACCCCACGTAAATGACGCTCCTAACGAACGGCGCATGCGCGCGCATGCTCAATATCACGTCGAATTTACGCCCTAAGATACGCCGGCTCAATGCCTGTGACGTGAACGTAACCTACGCACAGCCCCATTCACGTACGACTTACGTAAACAACGTAAAAAGATATGCTTGTTCCGACGTCCATACTTTGCATTACCTGCGCCTCATATAGCAGAAGTAACTTTACGCCAGGCGTAAGCCTTACGTAAACGGCGCAGCGGGCGCAAGTACGTTCGTGAATCGGCGTATCTAGCTAATTTACATATTCAACGCGTAAATCTATGGAAGAGCCCATAGATACGACGGCGCTCATTCGGACTTACGACGGCGTACGTGGAGATACGCCGTCGTAAGTCCTTTGAGAATCTGGCCCCTGTAGCTCTAACTGACTAGCCTGCCTTCTCTCTCTCTCTCTCTCTGTCTCTCTCTGTAAACCACCAACACACTACACAAGGCCGACTTCCAGGCAGCATTATATAGTGTGGGGCGTGTACTAAACCCCCTGAGCCATAATTGGCCAAAGTCACCCTGGCTTTGGCCAATTATGGCTCTCCGTTTTTTGCGTGCCGTGATTGGCCAAGCATGCGGGTCATACTGCATGCTTGGCCAATCATCAGCCAGCAATGCACGGCGATGCCGCAGTGAATTATGGGCCGTGACACGCCACTCGAATTTGGCGCGAATGGCCCTGTTATGTACAGGAACATACCTGGTAGTCAGATGGAACTGATGAAACAGCTGACGCTGTGAAACGCGTAATCCTATTGGCCGGTCTGGACCTCCACGTCACTTCCGGTGCGACGACGGCACGCTGCACTCCACTGTGGAACACACGCCACTACTCCTAGTCTCCTGCTGGATCCCTAATCATCTCGTGTTTACATCGCCAGCCTGCTGCTGTCCTGGACAGGGAAACCATACAGATGATACCACCACAGTGACCCCAGGTCCGCATCTCACTGCCTGCACCATACCATCTGCATCCTTATTCATCGCTCATGTTTACCCTCCTTTTGTGAGTAGCCATTTATTGTGCTTATTTATTTTATTATTAAAACCACGGCTTACTGCACTTAGATTGGCGCATCTTGTCCTTTTTTCTTTGATTCTCTAGAAGTCTGCTTCTGCTTCAGGTGCTGCTGCTAAGTGATTGCCACAGCCATCATTATTATTATCATTATTATTTTGACTTTGGACTTTCATGGACATTGGGTCTTTAGATGGACTTTATTTGATTATTTCATATACCTCATTTTAGTCTCATATGCTTTATTGGATCATGTGCCATATACCATTTTCTGCATACCTGGTAGTCAGAGCCTAGTTTGCCAGAGCTGCTGGAGTGGGGACAGCGAGCTCGGGGGCACAGCGAGGTATGAGTGCCTGGGTGATGGCAGCAGTCAGGCACGGGACGGTGATCCTTCAGGAAGGGCTGGCGCAGGAGACATCGGTTGCAGACGTGGAGGATCAGCGACTCTGAAGCTGGCCCAGGTATTGGAACAGCGGCAGCAGGAGCTGGTAAGGCAAGCCGGGTTAGGTACAGAGCAACAGCTAGTAGCGGGGTGAGACAAGCCGGGTCAAGCAGGTAATCAGACAGGATATCTTGCAGGCTATAAGCGTGGTCAGGTTCAGGCACGGGGTCTGGCAACGGTAGGCAGGAGAGCAGAGCAGAGTCAGAACAAGCCAAGGGTCGGATTAGAGAGGTTCGGGTGGTCAGGCGAAGCCGGGTCGGTATTGGTAACAGGTTCAACAGGTCACAGAATATGGGTACAACGCTGCAGATCAGACAGCAAAGTGTCACTGCAGCTGCTGGCTTTTTAAAGGCAAAATGGAGCCAATCGTGCATTAACGTGCACTCTGCGCGCTCCCGCCAGGCGTGCACCCGTCACGCGCATGCGCGCGCGCATTTGGCGTGCACCGGCGCATAGGTACAGATAGCTGCTTATGATTTTGTGTAGTAGTATGGGACCTATTGGCAGGTCCCTGACAGGCCCAAAACGTTCGTAATTCGACAAACGATCGAAAATATGATGTTCGAGTCGAACATGAGTTTGACTCGAATACGAAGCTCATCCCTAGTGCCCATTGATCCCCTATATAACATATAGTCCTTTAGGAGCCAGGACCCACTTTGTGAGGTGGCTTCATAGGGAGGACTGGCAATTGACCCTCTGTAATCGAGGAATGACTTTGGAACTTGGAGTCCTTTTGATTTAATTTGGCATCTTCTGGGAACACATGAAATTTAATACTGTGTATCAGTTTCATATATTATTTTTATTATTATTATTATAAACTATTATATAATTTCTTTGTATTTCAGCAACCACATTCACTGCACCCTCTGAACCCCTGAGGAAGCCAACAGTGCAAAATATGACAGGACAAGGCACCCTCCCCTCCTTATGTGGGATACTATATACCACGTATAATGTGGTGCTACACATATAAAGTGATTGTATGGTTTAATTCACGTTTTTGAAGGGGGGAGTCATACTCTCATAGGGTTTGCATTAATCAATGTGGTTTGCTGAACTTATGCTTTTAAGGGGGTTGATACCCCAAACTTTTTAATGAGTTTGTAATAAACATATGCTTTTTAATCAAGTTAATTTATGTTGTTGAATCATTCTGGTAGAAGGAGCCAACACCTTTAAAATCCCAAGTTCCCTATACAAATTGTTTCTTAATGTACAAGTAAACATGCTTTTAATTATTTTCCTTAAACCTGAATGGGTATTCTTTACAAAGTGAAGTGTAGCGGACTGCTCCTGTTGGGCTGGTGCTGCTTAAAATTTAGAAGGGACTCTGAGTGTTAATTAACTCAGACACACATCATTTTGGCGAAATGTGGCTTTTGTTTCAGCCGTGGCTGTGCTGAGAGTGACCACCATTGTTCCCCTGGGGTGTTGTTACCCCCTCAGGGCAAGGGTGGCTGCAGCTAAGTCAGGGTGATATTGGGTGTCTCTCCTCGGCAGCCAATCAGTGGGGGTTGATCGTCCCGCTGTGCATGCTGGGGAGGGGTACTTAAAGCAGATGTCCGCTAAAAAAAAATATTAAAAGTCAGCAGCTACAAATACTGCAGCTGCTGACTTTAAGCCAGGATCAGAACAGGCAGCAGGCATTCACAGGTAACAACAAGCTGGATCAGAATCAGGGGGTCACACAGGAAACAGGAAATGACACAGAAGCTGCAGACCTTGCTTAAATAGCCTGCCTGACTTCAGTATTAGTGACAGTTGTGTGTCTTAAAGTGCTAGTACGCATGTGTGCATGCCGGGTGCTTGCATGGAAAGCATGTCTTCCCTGACACTGTACTTTGTTCCGTGCGCCACTCTGGTTGCCAGGCCGGTGAGAGGGACCTATCTGGGTGCGCAATACCCACTCTGGTAAGAGTGGCGACGAAAGCTGTGTTGCTGGAAGCAGGAGTGTTTCTGGATTGAAGTTTTGCACCTGAATCTACTTGTTTACCCTTCCACCCCTTCAATCACTTCTTCTTTCCTTACCAAGTTCTACAAATAATACTAGAAAAAGAAGTGTACAGTGTGGACATTGAACTTTCTCAACTCTCATCTACCACCCTGGACGGCGAGAAGATAGAGGTAACATGCCACCCGAAAATATCCAGCAGCTCCTTCGGGGGTAGTGCTACAGAAGCTTTACCACATTACATTTACTAAGGAAAATTAGTGCAACTGCACAGTCTATTTGCCTTTAGTAAATCAACGTCTGTTGTGGGAAGGAACAGTAAAATGCCACATTGTGTATATATCTATCTTAGTTATAATACATATACAAACATGAATTTTAAAACATAAAGCTCTCTTTCAAATTTTTTAAATCAATTTTTCATATACAGTGCATATAAAAAAATTATGGAACTATATACTGTGCTCCCTTTGAGATGATTACTATACTAAGAAAGCAAAAACTTTTAATTAGTGTTAGTTTTAACTATATTTTCTTTCCAGTGCTATATCTTTTTTGCTTAGTATAGTTAAATCTGATTCCCGAGACTGCTGCACCTGCATAGGTATTAAGCATGCCATGATAACCTGCAAGTGTTAAGTCAACTTTACCACATGTTCCACATCAAAGAGCTCGTAATCAGTTTCTTGTAAGGACCTCTACAATATTTACTGATAAAATAGTACAAATGTCCTGTGTTTACTGAGTTTCTGCTTTTAGCTTTTTGACATATGATATAGCTCTGTTCAGACTTTAATTAAATTCTTGACTAGCAAATTGGATTGTGTGGATTAGGTCACTATATTTTCCATGAAACAATTTCTGGCAGGATAAGTCAGTAAAGTTGGATTCTTATTTAAGACAAGCTTTAATAGTGATGTGGTTAATGGGTTTTAATGAACAGCAAGGAGTAAAAACAGGCTTACAAAAACCTTTCAATTTACCTAAATGAATATGATGTGCAGTAATGTCTGACCCAGAATAAAATGTTACTACTAAAAAAAAATCATGCTTGTGTACATGATTTTTCTTCATGTGTAAAACTTTTTTTTAACATTTTGTTTTGTGTAGGGAAAGGTTAAGACTTCTGTCAGCTTTTTATTCTGTCTGTACTCCTTTGGAGAAATTTCCTTTTTCTTCTTGTTCTAAAGACACAGAAAGGAAGTAAGAGGATATTTCTCCAAAGTGAGGGGAAGTCCCCTCTTAGTTGTCACAAGTTTACCTATTAAAATATTTCACCTCACCTTATGTTCCTGTGACAAATTTGGATTTTCCATCATTTTCTGTACCAGAGACACAAGCAATAAAAAAACAGGCAATGGGTATAGGGTCTCAATCGCCCATGTAAGTAGGTGTTCCATGCATCCCCGTGTAGGCAGTGCTATTCATGTCAATTGGGATGTAATGACGAGCCCCCACATGTAGCACTACCCCCGTAGGAGCTGCTGGTTTAGATTTTGGGTTTTGCACGTTACCTCTAAGTTTGTTGTCAGGGGAAGAAAGTCTGTAGGAATTGGAATGTCCACACAAGATGTAAAACCTTGAACTGTAGGCTTTTTTTTGCTGCATAAACTTTGAAGGAAGTAGAGAGCAAAGAGAGAGGGGGAAGGTTCAGGTATGCGGTACAGAATGCACAATCGATATTCACAGTTTCAATATTCGCCACTCAGTCCTGAGTGGGTATTGCTCACCCTGATAGACCCCTCTCACATGGCCTAGCAGCCGGAGTGATGCACGGACAGTATAGAAAACAGTCTCTGTCACAGACTGTCTGAGAACACAGAATGGATATTCAGGAATCCTCTGCCACAGGATTTAAAGTCCCGAACTTCCTGCCTTACAGCCAAAGAGCCTTTAAGACAATCCGGCAGACTGTAAGGTGTGGTAGGTCACGGTGCATCCTTCAATAAGTTACCAGGCCTCTCCCAAAGTACCAGCCTTCCGATCGGTCCTTTCCGGGATAGGTCCTTCCCTGGCTTCCTCCCACAGGACAGACAGCACAGGATCACCTCCAACGCATAGGCTCCAGCCAGGATAACTGGGCCTACTTGACAGGAACCCAGCCTCAGACCAACGTGGTCCTAAGACTGAAATCGCACACACACCCACCTCGTGCCGGAAAACGGCGTCTGCCCCTTAAGTACCCCCTCCCAGCATGCACAGCGGGGTCACCACTCCCACTGTACCTCTGCCGAGGAGGGACACCCAATACACCATGGTACACCTGTGGTCCAACATGGGCCTGAAGTGGCAACGCCACCCACAGGTAACAAGGGAAAATACTACCAGGCAGTACCACAGCCAGAACAGAGGCAAATTTGCACATAATTCAACAAGTCTGGGCCTACTTATTGGCCCAGATATCCCCTAAATTTAAAATAGCGCCCCTATCTTTGGGAGCAGGGTGCTACATGGGCAAACACAGCCCTCGTACAGGCGTACACTTAAGTGCGTGCTTGGGAACAAGGTCTGACCCTTCCACATTCCATCCAAAATCATCCATCATTTCAGCATACAGAGCACAAAGGCCTATAAGCCTAGCTCCAAATTCAGCTCTTTTTCTCTCTTCTATGCACAGTGCTGCAGCTCTACTCCAAGGAGTTGGCTGTGTTGTGGGACTTATGTATCGGCACCATTGTAGTGCACCAGAGAGCAAGAACAAGCAACCTATGAGATGGAACTGAGAGAAAGAGCAGGGACAAGTAACATTAATGGCAGTATTATTTCTGGCAGCAGACTGGAAGCAGGATATTTTTGTAGGCACAATCACATCCCTACTAGTAATTTGCCATCACTGGCAACTTGTGACTAGGGATGAGCCAGATGTTCAAGTCAAACTTAAGTTTGACTCGAACATCGGGTATTCGCCGAACAAATTCGAAAGCTGCCGAACACCGTTAAAGTCTATGGGACACTAACATAAAAAAACAAAAGTGCTAATTTTAAAGGCTTATATGCAAGTTATTGCCTTAAAAAAAACTGTATGGAGACCCAAGTCCTGCCCCAGGGGACACGTATTAAATGGGTTGTAAAGGAATTATTATTTTTTTCATAATAAGCATCCTTTACCTGCAGACATTCCTCTTTTCACTTCCTCATTGTTCGTTTTTGCTCAGAAGTTGCTCTATTTCTTCTCTGTTCTGTTCACTTCCTGCTTGTCTGATTTTACTGACCACCGTGAAGGGAGGCTTTACTGCGGTGGTCAGCAACGTGCTCACCCCCTCCTGGGAACTACTTCTGTGTGGCAGGACGCTCACTACGTGTTAGAGACTTCAAGGAGGTGTGAATTACTGGGCAGCCGCAGTTCATACTGGGAAATGTAGTTCTTACATGAACAAACGATGCAAACCAGGAAGTGAATAAGAGAACAGAAACTAGAATGCCGGAGGTGATATAGATGAAGTATTTTAATAGGTATTTACTCGTTTTTTAACAGAATCATTACACTATTCTGTCTGCCTACCTTGCAGACATTAATTTTATGCAAACATAAAACGGCCATGCCTTTCTTGCACATCTTTCACATCTTTTCGAACAATACCACAGCAAAATTATGTTTCTAAAGGAAAAAATCTCATTTGAAACTGCTTTTGGCTGTAATGTATTGTTGGATCCCGCAATAAAGGATACAAATCATTGAAAAAAATGGCATGGGGACTTGGGTCCTGCCCCAGGGGACATGTATCAATGCAAAAAAAAGTTTTAAAAACAACAGTTTTTTTAGGAGCAGTGATTTTAATAATGCTTAAAGTGAAACAATAAAAATGAAATATTTATTTTAAATATCGTGCCTGGGGATCTCCTTAGTATGCCTGTAAAGTAGCACATTTTCCCATGTTTAGAACAATACCACAGCAAAATTACATTTATAAAGTAAAAAAAGTCATTTAAAACTGCTTGCTGCTGTAATGAATTGTCGGATCCCAGCAATATAGATACAAATCATTAAAAAAAGCGACATGGATCCCCCCAATCCATTACCAGGCCCAAAAATGTTTTTTAAATCCTCATAATCCCTACCAGACCCTTATCTGAGCATGCAACGTGGCAGGCCGGAGGAAAGGGGGGGCGAGAGAACACCCCTCTCCTGAACCGTACCAGGCCACATGCCCTCAACATGGGAAGGATGCTTTGGGGGTCCCCCCAAAACACTTTGTCCCCATGTTGATGGGCACAAGGGCCTCATCCCCACAACCCTTGTCTGGTGGTTGTGGGGGCGTGCAGGCGGAGGGCTTATCGGAATCTGGAAGCCCCCTTTAACAAGGGGACCCCCAGATCCCGCCCCCCATGTGAATGGGTATCGGGTACATTATACCTCTACTCCAAAAAAAGTGTCAAAATTTTAAAAATTACAGTAGACAATTTTGGACAAGTCCTTTATTTAAAAAAAAACTGTCCTGCAATGTCCATTTCATTCTTGATCTTGTTAGGGATGCACTCAGCGACCATATCATTACACAGCAGGAAGATTCTTTTCTGGTTAAGACCTTGAACACCATAACAAATCCACTGATGGTCTAATGGTTTGGGTTATTGAGGCGATGCCTAGAGACCTCCCTCCCTGCTGAGTGTTTCCGCAAGTTTTGCCACAGAGAAATGAATTGGATCTTCTCTTTGAATGTTTTGGCCCCTGGAGGGTTAAATAAGGATTTTGAAATTAGTGCCATACTCTAGAACCTCATTCACTATCAAATTCTCATTTTCCAGTGCCCATATTCCTTTTGGGCATGTCCCCCATTGCATAATTGTAATAAATATATAAACAATTTCACATATTTATATTTTTTTTATACATATGTATTTTTTATATATGTTTTCTTATAACCAATTCTTATATTTAAATGAAGTTTACACTAATCACATTTTTAAGCATTCCCTGTGTAATATTTATCCCTAGCAACATGCTATCTAGGAGCTATGCACGGTATGAATGCTGTGTTCTCTTTTACATTTGTCCTGTATGTTCATGCCTTCTTCCCCTATATGTTTTCTTGCAATGATCTGTTGCACTTGCCTTGTCGGTTCTGTGTGCGACACGCATCCTGTGTGTCTCTATGTTTTACTGTGGAGCCCTATGTCCATTGATTTACCACCCACAGTTCCGCCCACAGTTCCGCCCACAGTTCCGCCCACAGACTATAAGAAGCTAAGCTTCTATTAACTTGTTGTCACTGGCTGAAGAAGGAACAAATCAGTAGTTCCGAAACGCATCCCATTTTGATGACCTATTTTGTCCCCTCCTGCTGACATAATTTCCGGGATCCTTGTTCCATGCTGACCTAGATGGTGTGACTGCTTCACCAGTGTTTTCAGAGCTTGCTGGTCTCCCTGGATTTTCTGCTGAAAACTGTATATACTTGGACCTTCCTGATGCTGGATTACCAATTGTACATACTCATGACATGCCCTGTCTTACCTTCAATCCTGTAAGTGTTTTTAATCCTTTTTGGGGATATTAAAAGTTTTAATTCTGCACTTAGAGGCGCCTTTTTCTTTTTTTTTTTTTGCAAAAATGTTTTTATTGAAGTTTTCATGAGCGTACAAAACTAGCCCACGCTGGGGTCAAACATTTGCCCACGCAGGGGCAGTTCCTCTGTTGCGGCAACTTACCGCAAAAGGGCACATTGGTACCGTCAGGATGATGCAATATGAGAATATTTGGGTCAATATACTAACAGACTAGAGATATATTGTCAATCTAGGGATTGGTTACTGCATCAGTTGCTGTGGTATTATCATCTAACCAACAGGTCCATACCTTCTCAAATTTTTGTGGACATCCCCTGCCCGAATAGGTGGCTTTATATAGGGGCAAACTGGAATTCACTTTTCCATAATCTGACCGAGGGGGGAGACGATTGTTTCCAGTTCATCGTAATGGCCTTACGAGCATAGTACAATAGCAGGGATATGAGTATTTTTCTGGCTCTGATCATTGACATTTGTTCCACCAGCCCCAGCATACAATATTTAGCATCATAAGAAACACGAGTGCTAGTGACCTTAGCAATCACCTGGAGTACTTATTTCCAATAATGTTTGATTGCTGGGCAATCCCCAAAAATGTGGAAAAAGTCACCCGTTTGGTAGGAGCAACACCAGCATGCCAGAGAATGCACCGGCGACATCTGGTGCAGCCTGGAGGTGTGTAGTGAGCCCTATGCACAATTTGGTATTGGACCAGTTTGTCCCTTGTGGAGACCAGAGGGGAGAAGGGAAAGTCCCAAATTTCCCTCCAGTCATCCTCGTCCAGCTTTGGTATGTCCCCCACCCATTTCCTGTGGAGGGAGGACAACTCGGGGGCGGCAGCAACCAGCAGGGACCCATAGAGCTGAGATGTGGGTTTCTCCAAGTCCTTCAGCCGAAGGGTGGATTCAAGCTCTGCGTATGCCAATACAACTGGTTGGCCTTAGAACTGGCACCTGTAGGCATGAGCGACTTGAAGATACCTAAAATGGGCCCATGCAGGCACATTAAATTTGGTGCGCAAAACGTGAAAGGAGGTGAGCTCTCTGTTGGTGATAACATGCTCAAGGGTCAGTATTTTGTATTTGGCCCAGGACTGTGTATCCGGGATGGTATTGAACTGTGATAGGTTAGGGTTCAGCCACAGGGGGGTGTGAGGAGACCAGGAGTTCGGCTGGGGTGCCATTAGCACCTCACCCACCTTCCATGCCGGCATAGTGGTACGCATAGAAGGGGTGAGATGGTGAGGCGTTTTAGGCCCCCTGAATAGCAACCCCTTTGAGGCCTCCAGAGACACCACAATTGCCGCCTCCACCACCGTCGCAGAATTGGTCAGGTCTGGCTACAGCCACCAATGGCCGGTCACAAGCTGAGTGGCCAAGTAATACTTGTAGCAATCAGGGAGAGCCAAGCCCCCACTGTCCACAGGCCTGGTCAGAGTGGTGTATTCGAATCAAGGCAGCTTGGGCCCCCAAATAAAGGAGAGGAAGAGTTGCTTGAGAGATTTAAAGAAAACCTTGGTTAGCCAGTGTGGGGAGTTCCAAAAAATGTATGTAAATTTAGGGAGGACTTTCATCTTGAGAAGATTAATGCCCCCAATGAGGGAAAGGGGAAGAAGGCTCCACGCCTTCAGTTTTGTTTTAATTGCTACCAAGACAGGGTCAAGATTGAGCCGCACAAAGTCCCCAATCTCTCTTGAGATGACAATACCTAAATAGGTAAACTGATCAAGCCACTGGAGTGGGAGAGAGAAGGGTGTAGAGGACCTAGCCCCACCATCCACTGGGAACAGCTGAGACTTGTGCCAGTTCACTCTCAACCCAGTGAAGGCAGAGAAGGCATCCATGATACCGAGTGCACCCTGCAGAGAGTCACCAGCGTCATTCAAAAAAAGCAGCAGATCATCCGCGTAGAGAGCCACTCTCTCCTCCAGCCAGCCCACCCTAAGACCACGGACCACGGACGAGCTCCTGAGGGCTTCAGCAATAGGCTCCATGGCCAGGGCGAAGAGAGCCGGGGAGAGAGGGCATCCCTGCTTGGTGCCCCTCTGCAGAGGGAACGTTGGAGACAGGGAGCCATTCAGCTTGATGCATGCCAAGGGACTGGTATATAGTGTGCGTATCCAAGCTATAAATTGCAGGGGGAATCCCATTCTTCTAAGCACCTCCCACAGATATGCCCACTCCACTGTGTAAAACGCCTTCTCCATATCAAGGGTGGCAATGGTCATAGTGCCCTGGTTAGTATGGGGGACATGTGTATTAGAAAACAGTCTACGTATATTAATGTCTGTGGACCTACCGGGCATAAAGCCTGTTTGATCAGAGTCAATCAGGGATTTTATTACTTTATTAAGTCTAGTGGCCAGTAACTTGGTTAGTATTTTTAAGTCACAATTTAGAAGTGCGATTGGCCTGTAAGAGGCGCACAGCTTAGGGTCTTTATTAGGCTTTGGAATGAGAACGACATGGGCTTCCCTCAGAGAGGGCGGTAAGGAGCCCTGTTGCAAGCAGGCTTGAAACATCTGAGCTAGCTTAGGGGCAAGTAATTCTGTGTGGGTTCTATAATACTCTATGGGCAGGCCATCCGGCCCTGGGGTTTTACCTGCCGGGAAAGACTTAATGGCCAGTGTGACTTCTTCTGAAGTGATTTCTGCTTCAGGAAGCCATCCCAGTGCTAGCGTGTCCAACATAGACACCATAGGTGTAGAGTCAAAACCATCAGGGAGTGAGGAAACATACAGAGATATATAAAACATGGTAAATGCAGTTAGTATATCCTCCTGAGAGGTGACTAACATGCTATCTGCCTTAAGGATTTCCGATATAACTGCTAGGGGCCTGTCCAGCTGTGCTAGCAGCGCTAGTAGTTTGTTATTCTTGTCTCCATGCTCAAAGTATTCCTGTCTTCTACGTTGTTTACCAAGTGGTGTCTGAAACATGAAGATGGAAGGTGCTTAAAGTTGGGGACCGTTGCTAAGGCTGAATATTGATTCAAAGCCTCGTCAACCTTGTACTGCAGGGCAAAGACCATGTCTCCAAGCTCCGCCTTCACTGCCGCCACAGCCGAGATATACTGACCCCTGCTGTAAGCTTTGGAAGCGTCCCATTTGATCTCCAGGGAGGCCGATCCTGCATTGTGTGCCCAATAGTCTTGCAAGTGAGGAGAAACTCTGTCATGGACTTCCTCGTTATTAATCCAATGGGGTTGTAACCTCCAAAGGGCTTTTCTCCGCGACCTGGTGGTCCTAATGGTCAATTTAAGTGGGTGGGGGTCAGAGAGGCCAGAGGGAAGGTAACTTGCCTCTTGAATGCTGGCCAGCAGGGCAGCATTGGCAAAAGCCAGATCAATGTGGGAGGAGGTTTTAAATGTGGCTGAGAAGCATGAGTACATTATAGAGTGGTTGTTAAGCCGCTGCAATGCCTCTTGGAACTCTGTTGCAACTCTGAGTCCAAGTTCCGAGATCAGAATTAAAAGTAGATTGGGGTGAAGGCCTGTCCAGGTCACGGGACAGGGTAGCATTAAAGTTTCCCATGAACAGAACATGCGCTGGGCAATACGGAGCCAGCCTCCCATAGAGCGTATACAGAATCTGTATCTGGCTCAGAGGAGGCAGATAGACATTCATGATAACATATTTATTGTTATAAATGCTCAACACTACCATAACAAATTTACCGTTGGGATCCTGATGAACATCGTGAATCACACATGGTACACGTTTGCTGATCAGCATAGACACACCTCGAAAATACGAGGAATGGGTCGCATGAAGCTCGTCGTGCGGATCGTGGCAATCGAGCACAGAGGATGCGGGAAGGTCCGTAGGCCGCAAGATGGCGGCAGGTCTCAGGTGTATGGAGCCGACCTCGGGCCGGGATCCGAAACTCAAGCTGGGGCAGAGGCAGGGGATGTCCAGGGACCTGTAGAGCAGTTCTGGAGGCTCACCGGGTTAGTAGGTGCTCAGGATGGCAGTAGATTGATTCAGGATAAGCGGAGCTCCACAGCAGCACGTCTTTCTCGTCTCACATCCGGGCACGCCCCTGAGGCGCCTTTTTCTTTTATCCATCAGTCAGATATCCCCGCTGAAAGTCCAGGACATCATATGATGTCCTTGGGCTGGAAGTGGTTAAGCATTATTAAAATCACTGCTCCTGAAAAAATTACAGTTTTTAAAACTTTTTTTGCATTGATACATGTCCCCTGGGGCAGGACCCGGGTCCCCAGACACTTTTAATGGCAATAACTTGCATATAAGCCTTTAAAATGAGCACTTTTGATTTTTCATGTTCGTGTCCCATAGACTTGAACTGTGTTTGCTTGTTCATACAAATATTTTGCATGTTCTGGTGTGAACCGAACCGGGGGGCGTTCGGCTCATCCCTACTTGTGACATCAGTAGTACTGAAATATCACATCAGCCTTCTAACAAGCAATAACTATGAACATCAAATAAACATGGAAAGTTTGTATTATGGCATCACTATCACTAGAATTTATTATGAAATTACAGATTTTCGACCATTAGTTTAAACGTATACTACCTTGGTTTGTGGTTACAGAATAACATAACACCCTAATTAATGATAAACTGGAGGCCATCAAATAAATATGGTCCCCCTGTACAATTCGATAATAGAACAGAATACATAGAGGTTTTTTGATGCATGGACAACACCCCTTCTCCTTTCCACTCAGCCCACCTCTGCATCCTTATTTCTTATTTTATGCTTTAGGCGCTCCTTTCCCCTTCCCGCTCAATCTTTTCTTTTAATTTCCTTGACCTTAGAAAATGTTGATGTTCTTGGGTTGTAATTGGGTTAACAAGGCCAAGGAATAACTGACTATACTGATTATATGTATAAGTAACACTATCTGTACTCCCTAATTTTTAAGCGACTTATGCATTACTGCATTTCATTTTAATGTATGTTTTTTAAAGGAGAAGTATGGCCAAAGTTCTTTTGGGCATACTTCTCCTGTGGATCACAGGAGTGCACTTAGGTCTGCACTCCCGTGATCCAGAATCAGCTGACAGTGGGATTAAAATCAGCTGTCGGTTGATATAACAGAGCTAGTGATGAGCCGAACACCCCCCAGTTCGGTCCGCATCAGAACGTGCGAACAGGCAATAAATTTGTTCGAACATTCGAACACCGTTAAAGTCTATGGGACTCGAACATGAAAAAATCAAAAGTGCTAATTTTAAAGGCTTATATGCAAGTTATTGTCATAAAAAGTGTTTGGGGACCCGGGTCCTGCCCCAGGGGACATGTATCAAAGCAAAAAAAGTTTTAAAAACTGCAGTTTTTTTGGGAGCAGTGATTTTAATAATGCTTAAAGTGAAACAATACAGAGAAAAGGCATTGAAAGTCATTGATAAAAAAAAATGCGTGGGGGTCCCCCCAAATTCAATTACCAGGCCCTTCAGGTCTGGTATAGATTATAAGGGGAACTCCACCCCAAATTTTAAAGAAAGTAAATTGGGGTTCCCCCCAAATATCCATACCAGACCCTTCAGGTCTGGTATGGATCCAGCAATGAGATGTCCAGCGCAGCGCATCCTGTCTTCACCGGAGACACCCCGGGAATGATGCGGTGGGAGCCAGTGACAGCTCCTATGTAGCTGAGGGTGGGGCCAGCCGTCACGTGACCCAGTCCCCCTCTGACGCAAGGGGAAACCCGGGCTTACCCAGTGATGTACGGGTGACCCCGCCCCCCTCTGATGTAACGCAGGTTTCCCGTTGCACAAGAGGGGGATGGGGTCACGTCACTGGGTAAGCCTGGGTTTCCCCTTACGTCACAAACCCAAAAGCATCCTCCACATGTTGAGGGCATGTGGGGAACCCTTCAGGTCTGGTATGGATATTTGGGGGGAACCCCACATCATTTTTTTTTTATTTGGGGTTTAGTTCCCCTTAATATCCATACCAGACCTGAAGGGCCTGGTGATTGAATTTGGGGGGGACCCCCACGCATTTTTAAAATTTTTTATCAATGACTTTCAATGCCTTTTCTCTGTATTGCCGGGAGCCGACAATTCATTATAGCCGTGAGTGGTTTTAAATTACTTTTTTTCCTTCAGAAATTACACTTTGTGCCGGGACAGTTCTAAGCATGGGAAACAAGCGCTGTTTTACATGCATACTATACACACCCCCTAGGTATGAAATTTAAAGGAATATTTCACTTTTATTGTTTCACTTTAAGCATTATTAAAATCACTGCTCCCGAAAAACGATAGTTTTTAAAACATTTTGCATTGATACATGTCCCCTGGGGCAGGACCCAGGTCCCCAAACACTTTTTATGACAATAACTTGCATATAATCCTTTAAAATTAGCACTTTAGATTTCTCCCATAGACTTTTTCGGATTTGCCGTGAACACCCCAAATTGTTCGCTGTTCGGCGAATGGGCAAACAGGCAATGTTCGAGCCGAACATGAGTTTGACTCGAACTCGAAGCTCATCCCTAAACAGAGCCAGTCCAGGCTCTGCAGGGATGCAAATAATAATGTTGGGATACACCTAGATGCTTCACCAGCAACTAGCTCAGTCTCTTAGCCTAAGAGCCCAGCACTCCAGTGAGCACTGGAGAGGCAGAACACAGAGCGGTAAGTGATTTAATGATTGGTTAAAGTACATACAGTATCTCACAAAAGTAAGTGAACCCCTCACATTTTTGTAAAAATGTTATTATATCTTTTCATGTAACGACACTGAAGAAATGACACTGTGCTACAATGTAAAGTAGTGAGTGTACAGCTTGTATAACACTGTAAATTTGCTGTCCCCTCAAAATAACTCAACACACAAACCGCTAGACAAAAGTAAGTACACCACAAAGTGAAAATGTCCAAATTGGGCCCAAAGTGTCAATATTTTGTGTGGCCACCATTATTTTCCAGCACTGCCTTAACCCTCATTTCAGATCTACCCCTCCGATTTACAGCGACTGCACTTCCAAGTGCACTTTGCAGTTGTAGTTTGCACTTGCAATGCAAAGTGGATTTGTCTTTCGTAAATAACCCCCTATATGTTTTCCAATAATACACGTTAACAGTCCATATGAAACAATATTGCAATGCACAGTAATGCATTTTACAGGTATTGTATTGTCCTTCATTGTAAGTTGCACCACAGTACATGGTAATTCAACACTATGAACACAAACAGTTCACACTTGCTATTTTTTTCTGGTCTGGTACCATTTTAGCCCATCCAAATGGGCTGCCTTAACATAACACACCAGGTCAGACAGGTGTGTCTGGGTCCTAAATTATATCTGTAAATGCATGTTACCATATCATGTAAGTCTGATTGTACATACCTGCTAAAAGAACAGTCACAATACTTACCTTCCAGACAGCTCATTTTGAAACACCGCCACTTTGCTGCTAGTTGACCGATGCATGTTTTACATATTTCTGGGTGTGTGAAATACCTGCCCCCTATGCAGTCTGTGGTTCTGTCTGTTGGCTCGTATTTGACTACAGGACATACAAGTTGTTGTATAATGAAGCACATGGGATGCAGTGCAGTGGGGAAAACAGGTATTTGAATCAACCAACCAGTAAAAAAAAACTTCAGCCACTGGAGGACAGTGAAAAGGTGGCAGAAAGGTAAGTATAATGACTGTTCTTTTAGCAGGTATGTAATCTTACACAAGTGATCCTGTGCTGACAGGGTCACTTTAACATTTGCCTATGGAGAGTGGCTGTGAGAGCAGAACTAAGGAAATAGGATAAAGGTCCCATACACATATCACCTGTATACTTATACTATGGGACAGGTGTGTTTCCTTTTTTTACACACTGTTTAGTTTAGAAAATGGGTAATTTGCAATTAATAAAGATATTTTGTTTATGTTTGAACACTATAAATGTTTTCTTTAAAGTGTTTTCAAGCCCTGATCCTTGCAGTTCCTTGGTTTAACCAGTCTTAGATTACACCTCTGTTGCCACCTACTGGTGAACGTGAGATCATGATTCATCAATTAATATAAATATTAATATAAATTTTTTATTTTGTACAATATACGTACAGTATTCCAAAAAAATTTGATTGCACATCGATGTTCTGGGTTTGAAGCTTCTTTAACCACTTCAGCCCCGGAAGGATTTACCCACTTCCTGACCAGGCCATTTTTTGCGATACGGCAATTTAACTGACAATTGTGCGGCCATGCGACGTTGTACCCAAATGAAATCGATGTCCTTTTTTCCCACAAATAGAGCTTTCTTTAGGTGGTATTTGATAACCTATGCGGTTTCTTTTTTTTAAGCTATAAACAAAGAAGGAGCGACAATTTTGATTAAAAAAAACAATATTTTTTACTTTTTGCTATAATAAATATCCAAAAAAACTAAATAAAAAAAAAATTTCTTCATCAGTTTAGGCCAATATGTATTCTACATATTTTTAGTAAAAAAATCGCTATAAGCGTATATTGATTGGTTTGCGCAAAAGTTACCGAGTCTAGGCTACAAAATGGGGAATATATTTATAGAATTTATATTATAATTTCATTTTTTACTAGTAATGGTGGTGATCAGTGATTTTAGGCGGGGCTGCGACATTGCAGCGGACAGATCGGACACTTTTGACACTTTTTTGGCATAATTAAAGCGGATGTGCGCGGAAAAAAAATATTAAAAGCCAGCAGTCATCCGCGCCGTCCGCAGCAGAGGACGAGCGATCGCTCGTCACTCTGCTGTTCCTCCGCCATCCACAGTGAGGGAACCAGGAAGTGAAGCGCTCCGACTTCACTGCCCGGTTCCCTACGGCGCATGCGCGAGTCACGCTGCGCCTGCCGATTGGCTCCCGCTGTGTACTGGGAGCCGAGTGTTCCCAGCACACAACAGGGGGGGACGGGAGGTGACGTCATGCCCGCAGTCTGCCCGAGACTGTTGTGGCCAGAAGTGGGTGCAAATACCTGTCTTTAGACAGGTATCTGCACCCCCTCCACCCTGAAAGGTGTCAAATGTGACACCGGAGGGGGGAGGGTTCCGATCAGCGTGAGTTACACTTTAGGGTGGAGCTCCGCTTTAACACTTATACAGCGATCACAGATAAAAATAGCCACTGATTACTGTATAAATGTCACTGCCAGGGAAGGGGTTAACACTCGAGAAAATCAAGGGGTTAAGTGTTCCCCAAGGTGGTGTTTCTAACTGTGGGGGGAGTGGACTGACTGGGAGTAGAGAGAGATCGCTGTTCCTGGTCACTAGGAACAGCAGATCTCTCTCTACTTTCCTGAAAGAACAGGCATTAACAGATCCCCGTTCTGGCTCTCTGAGGAGTGATCGTGGGTGGCCGTCGGACAACTGTGGCCGCCAGCCATACGCATTGGCTCCAGTGTCACGCTGCGGGCACACACTCCCTATAGCTCTTGAAGCGGTCGACGTACACCTATGCAGTACACCTACATTTGAGCAGCAGTGTCAACCTACCGCAGTATAATGACAGCGGCTGGTTGGCAAGTAGTTAATTGTGCAAAATATCAGAAATGTTGCAACACAGCAGCTTTAATCTCATTCCTTCACTGGTGCTGCTTGGTTATATAGAGACAGCTCAACCAAAAAAGTGGAAAATCCACCAATTTCACAAACAAGCAGCATCAGTGTATAATGTTAAAGCTGACATTGGTCCAGCTTGAACCAATTTAGGTATGCATATGCCATACCTGGCCAATCCCCATTTAAACTGGAAATCACTATAGTAGGCACCACGACCACTGTGATCTACTTAAAGCGGTAGTTCCCCCTCAAAAAAAATGTTACCCTTAGATTGATGCTCATTTTGTCTAGGGGAATCGGGTAGTTGTTTTAAAATCGAGTAGCCGAAAGAAGCCGAACGTCGGCGCGGCGCTATACGGCGCCTGCGCACCGACGTTCGGCTACTTTCGGAAAATCGTGATGCAATAGATGCGACCGTCGGAAGCCTGTCAATCAAGAAGGAACGCCCAGCCCCGAAGACCATACCCGGAAGCGGCAGAGAAGATCGCTCTCTACAATGGTAAGTACAGCTTCGATTTTAAAACAACTAGCCGATTCCCCTAGACAAAATGAGCATCAATCTAATGGTAACAATTTTTTTGAGGAGGAACTACCGCTTTAAGATGAGCCATGTATACAGTTGTGCTCAATAGTTTGCATACTCTAGCAGAAATGGTAAAATGTTGGCATTAATATTTTAAAAAACTGTCTTTTATTTAGACTGGGGCGGGATGGTAAAACGATGCTAGTTTTTGCAGCGTTTTACCTTCATTTTAGCTGCGTAATTTGGCCACTTCCAGGGAGCATTTAACCTCCACTAGCGGCCGAATAAAGGGTTAAATGCACCTGTGTAGCGCCGAAGCGCTTTGCAGGCGCTTCGGCAGCGGTGCCCATTTATTTAAAAGATCCTGCTTGCAGGACTTTTTTTAACGTCCTGCCAGCGCAGCATCCCAGTGTGAAAAGCACTCTGGCTTTCACACTGTGACTGCAGGGGAGGTGTTTTTCAGACGCTTTGCAGGCACTATTTTTAGCCCAAAAGCACCTGAAAAACACCCCAGTGTGAAAGGGGTCTTAAGGATAGCAATTACATGAAGCCATTCACAAGCCAAAATCATAATGATAACAGAAATCACCCAAATGGCCCTGATAAAAAGTTTACATACCCTGGAATGTTTGGCCTTGGTACAGACACAGAAGGTCGCACACACAGGTTAAAATGTCAACTAAAGGTTAATTTCCCACATTTGTGGCTTTTTAAATCACAATTAGGGTTTGTGTATACAAATGAGTTTGTTAGCTCTCACAGGGATGCACTAAGCAGGCTTTTTGCTCGGCAGTTTTCCTATGGGAAACACTGCAGTGGAGCATACACACGGCCGGTTTTCCCGACCAAAGCTGTCATGGCAGTTTTCCTGTCAGGAAAACCGGCCATGTGTACACGGGAAAAGCAACCGAGCAGGTTCTCGGTTTTCCCCTTGGTTTTCCAATTAGGAGAATCAGTGAACTTACTCTTCTCTAAGTAAATGCCAGCTTGGCTAGTGCTTCAGCCCCCTTCCAAAAATGTATGTAGCCCAACTGTTGGCTAATATTAGG
The DNA here is from genome assembly GCF_905171775.1 of Rana temporaria. Taxonomy (NCBI): domain Eukaryota; kingdom Metazoa; phylum Chordata; class Amphibia; order Anura; family Ranidae; genus Rana; species Rana temporaria. The sequence continues at coordinate 449,064,049 of NC_053489.1, read as the reverse complement.
AATAGAACAGCAGTGAAAGAGAACTGTAAGGGCTCATTTACACTTGCTTCAGCTTCAACACACATTAACGGCTAGTTTACACTTGCTTCAAAACAAGGCTTCGGACACGCTTTGTTAAAGCTCTCTGAACGCTATTTAAAGCTCATGTCATTAAATTAAATGGTTAGCTTACAGACCTGTTTACACCTTGCTTTTGCTTTGTTTTGCTTCGGCTTTGCTTCTAAAATTATACCCCATGTCGCTTTAGTTGTGCTTCAAAACGTCTTTAAAGCCTCCATAGAAGTCTATGGCAAAGCTTGATTGAAGCCCCACCAAAGCCCCAGCAAAGGCTCGTTGAAGCCCCATCGAAGCTCTACCAAAGCCTCATCGAAGGCCCACTGAAGCCTCATCGAAGCACCAAGCAAGGCAAGGTGTAAATAGGACTGTAATTTAACCATTTTATTTAGTGACAGGAGCTTTGACTGGTGTTGTTCAGAGAGCTTTAACAAAAAGTGTCTGAAGCCCTCTTTTGAAGCATGTGTAAACTAGCCATTATACTTACTGAAATGCATTGACTTTACTTTGTTCAATGCTATGTCTAATAAAAAACACTCTGAACAATATCTAGTGGGTTGTTATTTTCATATCTTATCTTTAAAGGTTTCTACAAGAACCACCTTTATGGCCTCTGCATGAATGTAAAACTGCCAGCTAAACCCACCACCCAAGTCCAGAAACGAATACTAAGACACATCCTCAACAAACCCTCTACTAAGAGCCCGGCACCCAACCCTTGTACTATTAGAAATACAGGAACCATAAAAAAAATGAATCAGTCATAAATAACTGATGACTATCAAACTCATGTTGTGTATGCAACTGAGCAAAACTTTCATTTCAGTGCTGTTTAAATGAAAATCTATATCTGCCACCCTTTCCACTTACTGGCACCTCTTCCCCCTACATTACCCCTTGCAGGCATGCACATGTCAAAAATTGCAAACTATTGAAGTCCTCGCAACTTTTCAAGCTTGTGCACAATTTTGCTGCAACTTGATCTCAATTGCAAAAGTCTAATTTTTAAACACACACTTGAAAGATGTTGGTACCTATTAGAGAAAGAAAGGAGGTAGAGTAAAGCCCTGTACACACGATTGGATATCTGATGGAATCTAATCCGATGGATTTTTTTTGTCGGATATCCGATGAAGCTGACATTCATCAGTCTTGCCTACACACCATCGGTCAAAAATCCGATCGTGTCAAACGCGGTGACGTAAAACACTACGACGTGCTGAGAAAAATATAGTTCAATGCTTCCGAGCATGCGTCGACTTGATTCTGAGCATGCGTGGATTTTTGACCGATGGATTTCCCCACAGACGATCATTTTTTTCTATAGTTTTTTTAACCATAAGAAAAATTTAAAACAGGTTCTATTTTTTTTCACAGATGGATAAAAACCCAAGGGGGCCCACACACGATCGGTTCGTCCGATGAAAACGGTCCGTTTTCATCAGACGAACCGATCGTGTGTACAGGGCTTAAAAGTTCAAAAGTGTAGAAAGGTTTTTTATCTACATATTTGTACATCCTTGTAATGCCTAGGTTAAATGCATGTTTTTAAATATAAAACTAAACTAAACTAGCTAACATTTTCTGTAAGTCTCAAAATCTCGTTCCTTATCCAGTATTCACAAACAAATATCTCTTGATTGGCGAGCGAGTCAAAATTCCGTAATTCCGAAATTGTAATCTTGTTTTATTTCAATTCATATAAAAAAAAACGAGGACTGTAACTTAAGCCTCAGCTGAAAACGATTGATGGCCTCTCTGTAAAATAGCTCAGTTCCACTTTGGATCCAGGTTTCTTTACTCTAGTTTTTACTAATCATTCCCTTAGTAAGGTCATTCTGTGCAAATTTTTGCTTTTCCTTGCAAGTGTATCCATCGAATGTTTGGATGGGAAAATGACGTCACTTTTTTCATTCAAACATACCTCAGACAGATCTAAACTTTTACATGGTACATTACATCGGGGGCGGGGCTCTGTCCATAGTGCTGGCGGATATAATCCTGTCACTTTTTTGACAACATATTCCCTAGATTTTGGTTCTGTAAAAAATATAATTTCAAAACATTTACCTATCCTAAACATAGATCAGGATTTGGCATCTGTCATTTCTTCGGGATGTAGATTTTCTAGCCGCCGAGCCAGCAATCCTGGGCACTGTCTTGTCCTCTAGTTTGTATTGTTCATCTCGTCATTCAGGGATCTGGCTGCATGCTACGGGATCATACCCCTGCAACACTAGCTCCTGACGCTTTTATGATAAATATGCCAGAAATCACAAAGCTGTTGTCTCTTGTGCGATTGGCAGAGAGTTTGTCATAATAGATATTGTTAACTGCAACAGCAATAATGTAATTCACCTAATAGAATGCACATCTTGTAAATTACAGTATGTTGGCTGTACATCTAGACCTATGAGAGTCAGAATCAGTGAGCATTTCCATGGGGCCTCCTATGTTAAGGATAAGGGTCTATCCCATGTCTTTTTTTTTTTTTTCGTGTGGTTTGGAAAAAGTTAGAAAACCACCAAGGGGTAGAGATTTCCACCACAAACTGTTGGAAAGAGAGGTCAGGTGGATTTTTGGTCTTCAATCTAGAACACCATCTGGTTTAAACTCAAGATATGATGTAGATCTGTTTCTCAACTAGTCCCTGCATTCGACTATATATCCCAGCATGGGACTACCTATTCCAACACGGGACTACATATCCCAGCATGACTATGTATCTCAGCATGGGACCACATATCCCAGCATGGGACTATATATCCCAGCATGGGACTACATATTCCATCATAGGACTACATATCCCAGCATGGGACCACATATCTCAGCATGGCACCACATATCCCAGCATGGGAGTACATACATATCCCAGCATGACTACACATATGGTTTGAACTCAAGATTTTATTTTTATTTGGACAAACCTTTTTGTCTTGTTTTACACACTTTTTGGCCCGGATTCACGTAGAGCGGCGTACATTTGTGCGGGCGTAGCGCATCTCATATGCGCTACGCCGCCGTAACAAAGAGAGGCAAGAACAGTATTCACAAAGCACTTGCTCCCTACGTTGCGCAGCGTAAATTGGTCGGGGTAAGCCCGCCTAATTCAAAGTAGGAAGGAAGTGGGCGTGATCCATTTAAATGAGCGTGACCCCATGCAAATGAAGGGCCGAACGAACGGCGCATGCGCGCGCATGCTCAGAATCACGTTGAATATACTCCCTAAGATACGACGGCTCAATGCCTACGACGTGAACGTAACCTACGCCCAGCCCCATTCACGTACGACTTACGTAAGCGACGTAAAATACGACGGCTGTTCCCTGGTCCATACCCTAACATGACTTACACCTGCTTTATGAGGCTTAACTTTACGCCGGACGTACGCCTTACGTAAACGGCGTAGATTACTTATTCGACGCGTAAATAAATGGAAGCGCCCCTTGCGGCCAGCGTAAATATGCGCCCAAGATACGACGGCGTAGGAAACTTACGTCAGTCGTATGAAGCCAAAATTCAGGCGTATCTTACTTGCAGAATCAGGCGCATAGATACGACGGCGCATCCGTGCATCTACTATCAGTAGATACGTCGGCGTAAGTGCTTTAAGAATATGGGCCAATACATTCATTACTAGAGAGTGTTTTTCATGTTTGTAAGTGCTACACCTCACCTTCTGTTTTGGATGTCTCTTAATTGCTTTTTCAAAGAGATAATTAATTGGAAGGTGTCGCAAACAGTATATATGTTCTGTTTTTTTAACTTGAAAATTGAGCTGTGATCAAGGCTTTTAAGCCAGAACGTTTATGCACCAACAAAAAGCAACAAGGATGTTTGGAGTTGCCGGCTCTATTCTTTGTATTCATACCTCAAACACCCCTATTAAAAGCAGGGAGCATGTCTTACAGTTATACCATGCAAAATTGTTTAAGAGGGAAAGCCACCACCCAAAAAGTTCCAATTAAAGTGGAGGTTCACCCAAAAGTGAACCTCCACTTTTCGGAACCCTCCGGTGTCACATTTGACACCTTTCAGGGGGGAGGGGGTGCAGATACCTGTATAAAACAGGTATTTGCACCACTTCCTTGTATAGACTCCCGTGGGGGTCCCGCCCCTCCGCGTCACCCCCCCCCCCCTACACGGCTCCCAGAACACAGTGGGGACCAGTGGGAACGGCGCAGCGCGACTCACGCATGCACAGTAGGGAACCGGGCAGTGAAACCGCAGCACTTCACTTCCCGATTCCCTCACCGAGGATGGCAGCGGGGGAAGCCAAGAGCCGAGAGCCAAGAGCAGCTGCTGTATTTGTAGCTGTTGGCTTTTAAAAAACAAAAATTCAGGTGAACCTCCGCTTTAAAGCGTAACTCCACTTTTGTTAAGAAAAAAAACATTCCCCCTGAGTGATCTATGTACATTGCAAGAATTATAACAACCTTTGTTGCAGATTCCTACCTTTTGTTATTCTGAAGAAATCACTGTTTGTTCCTCTGTGCTGAGGAAATTATGTTTCTGGGGATTGGTCAGTACACATTCTTTGTACAGAACAACTCCATGTAGCCATAGTGCATTCCATTTGCAGAAAATTACAGCGGCTGCAGATTGAAAAGGAAAGGTAATTTTTAATAACATTCAATTACAATATGACTTGTATCGCAATTGTAAACGCTTTATTATTTTTTCTTCAGTTGCAATTTTTTTTCCCCAAGAAAAGCACTTTAAAACTGCTTCCTATTAATTTCAATGGATGCTTTCACACTGGCGTAACTAGAAATCACAGGGCCCCATAGCAAAATGTTGTATGGGCCCTTAAACTAATGCCATTAAACAACAGATTACCACACTCATGTGGCACAGTACTACCCAGGCAACAGCTTATATTAATTTCGAAACAACAAAACAAAAATTTGTCAATAAAATCTACAGATTACATTTAGTACATTGGCCTGGTTTAAGCATAATATCGGGCGTGGCTTAAAGGGGCATAACTCAAAAGGGTGTGGTTAGAGTCTGAGATGAACGAGGGATGGAGGGAGAAACAAAGGAACAAAAGGAAGAAAAAGAGAGAGAGAGGAAGGAAAAAAGAGGAATGGAGGGACAGCAGGCCCAGATCCTACACCACAATATGTGTATTCCAGAAAGTTTAACAATCAGCAGATAAAGATACTCCAAACACCTGGTGTCAGCGCCTCAATTATCCCAGCACCATGGTTGTTATGGTGTCAGGGTGATTGAAGCACATTATTTCTATTATTACATTGTAATATAAAATGAAATAGTTCAACTCACCATAATGCAGAATCAGAATAAGTGGGAGCCCTGATGTCACTGTCCCTAGCCAGCGGAGTGCTTCCTTACATCTCAGGTGTCACTGTCCCCAGCCAGCCGAGTGCTTTCTTACATCTCAGGTGTCACTGTGCCCAGCCAGCGGAGTGCTTCCTTACATCTCAGGTGTCCCCAGCGGAGTGCTTCCTTATATCTCAGGTGTCACTGTCCCCAGCCAGAGGAGTGCTTCCTTACATCTTAGGTGTCACTGTCCCCAGCCAGCGGAGTACTTCCTTACATCTCAGGTGTCACTGTCCCCAGCCAGCGGAGTGCTTCTTTACATCTCAGGTGCAGTGGCGTATCTAAAGTATGGCAGCCAGTCAGGTGTCACTGTCCCCAGCCAGCGGAATGCCTCCTTACATTTCAGGTGTCCCCAGCGGAGTGCTTCCTTACATCTCAGGTATCCCCAGCGGAGTGCTTCCCTACATCGCAGGTGTCCCCAGCGGAGTGCTTTCTTACATCTCAGGTGTCCCCAGCGAAGTGCTTCCTTACATCTTAGGTGTCCCCAGCGAAATGCCTCCTTACATTTCAGGAGTCACTGTTCCCAGCCAGCGGAGTGCCTCCATATATTTCAGGTGTCCCCAGCGGAGTGCTTCCTTACATTTCAGGTGTCCCCAGCAGAGTGCTTCCTTACATATCAGGTGTCCCCAGCGAAGAGCCTCCTTACACTTCAGATGTCCCCAGCGGAGTGCTTCCTTACATCTCAGATTCCCCCCCCCGGAGCCCTTCTATAGCTCAGCAGCGGTGTGTCCGCCACCATAACTGAAGGCAGAGGCGAGGGGGAACAAATTAGAGGCGGAGCCGGCCGGCTACAATAGAAATTGAGCTGCGGCACCGCCCACCCGCCACCCCTTTCCACAACAGGTCACAGGTGACAGACAGACCAGAGGGAGGGGTAGGCGGCGCCGCAGCTCTATTTCTATTTCGACAGGCTCCCAATTATAACTGGTCTGGTTTTAGGAAAATGGTGGCCAGCGGAGACATTATCTCCGCCGGCCGGGGAATTCCAGCGGCGGCAGCGGCCGGCGAAAAATAGTGAAAAAAAATTTGTATCTAATTTCTTTGCCCTTTCTTCTCCAAATGCACCTTTGCTCATTCCGGCCAAAAAGTTATATTTTAACCTCATCGGTCCACAGAACTTGTTTCCAAAATGCATCAGGCTTGTCTTTATGTTCATTTGCAAAGTTCAAACGCTGATTTTTGTGGTGAGGACGTAGAAGAGGTTTTCTTCTGATGACTCTTCCATGAAGACCATATTTGTACAAGTATCTCTTTATAAGTGTACCACAACTCCAGTGTCTGCCAGATCTTTCTGGAGGGATCGTGCAGTCAAACGTGGGTTTTGAATTGCTTTTCTCACAATCCTGTGAGCTGTTTTGTCTGATAATTTTCTTGGTCTTCCAGATCTTGCTTTAACTTCCACTATTCCTGATGACTGCCATTTCTTAATTACATTCCGAACAGAGGATATTGACATCTGAAAACGCTTTGCTATCTTCTTATAGCCTTCTCCAGCTTTGTTCAGTTTCAGTTTTCTAGACAACTGCTTAGAAGAACCCATGGTGCTGATTTTAAATTAGGTTTTAAATGCCCCAACGGGCAAGGTCAGATGAGTCTGGGCATTTAAACCCTTTGAGATTGACATCACCTGGTCTTCCCAGACGATGATTGAGAACGATCCATGACACTGGCAGGTCTCAGCTTTGCAAAGGGGGCAGTGCATGCTATAAATTCTGCAGGGTGCCCAAACTTTTGCAGACGCCATTTTTTTGTTTTCTGTAATTTTGAAAGTGTAAATGATGGAAATAAAATCTAACTTTTTTTGACATATTATAAGAATTTCTAATCTGTAATTTGATGCCTTTTGGAGATTTTTCTATCTTTCCTTGGCTTCGTTATGCACATTAATAAAATATTTTACCTGGGGTACCCAAACTTTTGATCCCCACTGTAATTGCAGCAAACAAGGACATTTAATGTACAGTATATATCCACAATTAAGCTAGAATACGCATAAATTATACAGGATTTCTGCTGTTGCTCTGATGTCTGTCTTAGTATAAACAGTAATACTGTTCGGATTTAATGGGTTTTTATTCTCTGCTAAGTTTGTAAATGTTCCAGACATATAATGAGGAATAGTGGATATGTAAAACATGTATAAGCACACATCAGTACAAAATAAAATACAATTTCCAGAGCTGGACAGACACCATACACGGAAGCACTGCTCTGGATACAAATACAGAGGAGATTCTTTGAAGTGAGTTGGAGTATGCTATATACGGATTATAAGAGGCTATACTGAGGTTTTTCACAGCATCTCCTCACGATTTGCAAAAAACATTGCATATCATCACCTCTTGGTTACACCCTCCATTTGATATTATCTTTTTTTCTCTTTGACCATCCAGCAAATAAGAGAGTTCCTTTATTTGGGGAATCATTTTACCTTGTGGTGTCGCTTGGCGGGCTCCCATTGATGCCGGCTCCTGCACTGTTCTATTAATTTTTTTCTTAGTTGCATAGTAACACACAACATGACAAATGTATGACTACATAATCTCTATCTAATATCCCTGATGAAGGGCTTAAACCAGAAATACATTGGGTACCGGAGATAATATTCAATCACTGGAGAGTATCTTTAATACTGTCCCATGCTTGCTATGTAATTTGTCTTGTCTTTTTGTCTATTTCTTCTAGGAGCAATGCACACTGGGAGATTTCCACGGACGGCGCATGTGTCGTTCGTGAAAAACGTCAATCACCTCAGGTCACAGTACATTTACATAAAATATGCCCCCCTGATCCAAATTTGAATTAGACGGGCTTACGCCGGCCGATTTACGCTACGCCGCCGCAACTTACGGAGCAAGTGCTTTGAGAATCTGGCCCAATGTGTCTAAGACATTTCTTTTTATTATTCTTACATGTGTCCCAACTTTTTTTTACATTATTTACAAATTCTTTGTCTGAATTAAAGCAGTGTTGAAACAGACTGTTTTACTACACCCTCTTAAACAATATTTGGACAGTGTTGCATTTAAGGAAATAGTATATTGCTCTCAAAATGGCAATACAAAGGCAATTAACAAAGGAATACAGAAAGACCATTATAACCCTTAACCTCATGCATACTTGAGCTCAAAAACTATGCTTTTACAGGCATTTGAGCATAAAAGACCTTCACACAGAAAGGGAAGAGCAGCTCAGCCTCTTTCTCCCCCAAAGCTCAAGCACATTTGCCGCATATTTTTGGAGCAGTGGATACCTTTTTTTGACAAGGTCCTGCTCCCACTTCTTCTTCTTCTTCAATCCTTGCCTAGACACACCCTCTCCCACCTGCACCCTCCTGGAAGATGTCACAGGAGGCTGCAGGACCAGTCTTACTGCACTGCCTTTCCTCATGTATGCACAGTGGGAAGCTTGCTGTGAGACATCAGTAGGGATGAGCCGAACACCCCCCCGTTCGGTTCGCACCAGAACCTTCGAACGGACCGTCCGTTCGCGGGAACATTTAGAACCCCTTTGACGTCTATGGGACTCGAACGTTCAAATTCAAAAGTGCTAATTTTAAAGCCAAATATGCAAGTTATTGTCGGAAAACGGGTTTGAGAACCCGGGTCGTGCCCCAGGGAACATGTATCAATGAAAAAAAAAGTTTTCAAAAACGGTCGTTTTTTCTGGAGCAGTGGTTTTAATGATGCTTAAAGTGAAAAAAAAATGAAAAATTCCTTGAAATATCATACCTGCTGCTGTCTATAGTAGTGGCACGTGTTTAGAACTGTCCCTGCACAAAATGAGCTTACTATAAGAAAAAAGTAATTTAAAACTGCTTGTGGCTTTAATGTAATCTCTGGTCCCTGCAATATGGATGAAAATCATTGAGAAAAATAGCATGGGTTTCCCCGCCCCCCTCCCCCCAGGTCATTATCAGCCCCTTTGGCCCTATATACTTTCAACAGCAGTATACAGGAGGTGCAAACAAGACAGGGACTGTAGGTTTGTTGTTAAGTAGAATCTGTTTGTAATTGTGAACTGGTACTTTCTTAAAGTGTAGCTCCAGCCATAAAATATATTTTTAAGCTTTTCTGAAAACATAGAGAAGGGTTATCACCCCTGTAACATTTGTTTTGCTGTCTGTGTGCATCTGTTCAGAATATTGCAATTCAATTTCTGTCCCAATGACAAATGATTTTTTGAAAATGTGGGTTTTTTACCAAAACAAGGATTGGTGATAAAGCATCAGTGGACAGGAGACACCTCATACAGAAGAGAATTTCCCTTCCTAGGGGTAGATTTCCTCTCACTTCCTGTTGTCTCCTTCCGTTTGCAAGTAGGAGTCGTTTGTAAGTTGGATGTTTGAAAGTAGGGGCCTGCCATACTGCATACATTTGGGCCCTAGGTGTTGGTGTTGCCACAACACTGTAAGCCCTCATAGTTAGTCTTGGTGGGCAGCGAGCGCTGGAATGCCCTGCCGTGTGAACTATTATATCAAGAACTCTAATTACATGCTATTGTTTAAGGTGGTAGAAAAAATGGGCCTTTGGTGCTGGTGCTGGTGCCACAAAACTGTAAGTCCTCACAGTTACTCTTGGTGGGTGCAGAAATGGGCCCTGCTGTGAAATATTAGATCAAGAATTGTAATTACATGCCCCTCTTGAAAAGGGGCAGAAAAATTGACCCTTTGTTGGTGATGGTGGTGCTGGTGCCACAACTCTGTAAGCCCTCACAGTTACTCTTGTTGGGCACAGGAATGGGCCCTGCTGTGAAATATTAGATCAAGAATTGTAATTACATGCCCCTGTTGAACATGGGGCAGAACAATTGGGCCTTTGTGGTGGTGGTGCTGGTGCCACAACACTGAAACCCCTCACAGATACTCTAGTTAGAGTGCAGGAATGAGCCTGCTGCAAAGTATTGCATCAAAAATTATAATTACACACCCCTGTTGAACAGGGGCAGAAAAATTGGGCCTTAGGCACTGGTGCTGGTGCCACAACACAGCAACCCCTCACAGATACTCTAGTTGGAGCGCAGGAATGAGCCTGCTGCAAAGTATTGCATCAAAAGTTTTAATTACACGCTCCTGTTGAACAGGGGCAGAAAAATTGGGCCTTAGGCACTGGTGCTGGTGCCACAACACTGCAACCCCTCACAGATACTCTAGTTGGAGCGCAGGAATGAGCCCGCTGCAAAGTATTGCATCAAAAATGTTACTTACACGCCCCTGTTGAACAGGGGCAGAAAAATTGGGCCTTAGCCACTGGTGGCGGTGCCCAGAACCAAAAATGTTCTTACAAGATATCAGCATGATCATTAAGGAGGAAAAGGATAGTCACTTAGCATAACAGGATAGTCACTCAGCATCAGCATAGGCAGTCTTGAAGGGATCTGACATTTCAAAAAAAATTATTCAGTTACATCAGCATCAGGTGCTTGGTAGCTGGTGGTGATCCAAGCCTGATTCATTTTTATGAAGGTCAGTCGATCGAGTCGGTGGAGAGGCAAACCCTGTGATCGGTTACAAAGCCTCCAGCAGCACTGAATGTGCGTTCTGAAAGAACGCTGGATGCAGGACAAGCCAGTACCTCAATTGGGTACTGTGCAAGCTCTGGCCAGTGATCCATCCTCAAGACCCAGTAAGCCAGAGGATTTTCGGTGGGAAAGGTGTCCAAGTCTGATCTTGGCCCTAGGTATTCCCGCACTGTAAAACAGACGCTGATGATGGTTGCTGGAACCGGTCATACCTTGGGGCTGCGGACTAAAAAATTGTCTGAACGCATTGGTCAGACGGCCACCTTCTCCACCTCTCCTTCTGTGACTGACCGAAGCCTCAGCAACGCGTTGTCCAGGACCCAGATTTTTTAACCTCCCAGTCTCTGGGAACGCGTTGCACAGACCTTTCTGCAAGGCCTCCCGAAGATGTTTTTCATCTTCTGCTCCCTCTGCGCCGGCAAGATAAGGTCCGCAACCTTATTCCACAGTTTTATTCCACAATCTCACGGAAGGGGGCAGAATCTACCAACTGAAAAGGCAGTAGTTGAAGTGCTAGCAATTTAGCTAAGCTAGCATTCAACCGCTGGGCATGTGGATGGCTGGGAGAGAACTTCTTTCGGTGCTGCAGCAGCTGGGGCAGGGAAATTTGCCTGGTACAATCTGCCATCGGTGTACCGATAGTAGATTGCCCGCATGTACTAGGCTGTGACACACCTAATTCTACACCTTCAGTCTTATCAGTGCAGGCTTCAGAGAGGACTGAGGGTATAGTGGGGTTGGAGATCCCAGCTGATGAGGGGCAAGGGGAGGTCCACTTTGTTCTTTGACCACCCTTCTGGCTCTGGCCAGCCTTTAATTAAAAACCCTCCTCTAAGGGGTGAGGGTTCGTTGGGGAAAAGGCCTCATCAGGTGGGGACCCAGTGCAAACGCCTCATCAGCAACAAACACGAAGGGCAGTCCCTCTTCATTCTCCGCTGCAGGTGGCAATCCCAGGTCATCCGATTGAAGCCGTTGGGCGAACTCGGTCTGGACAAAGACTCTGCCGTCAGACATCCGCCCATTTTTCCCCACATCCACAAATAAAAACTCGGAATTGTCCGACACCACCGCCATCATCATCACAATACTGTGGAACTATCAGAATAGGGTACTTACCAAGGCCGAGGTGCCAAGAGCGGTTCGCTGTTGCGACTAAGCGCAGTCCGCCCCCTGGAGGTGGTACAGAGGGTGGATGGCACCAAGAGGCACAAGCTACCAGCAGGCAGGGTAGAGCTTGCGTGGAAGTCCTGTAGAACTGGAGCAGGGACCGATGGGTATCAGGGTCCAGCAGAAGAAGACAGTTAGAAAGTCCAGAGCAGGCTGAGGCTCAAACACCGGTAAGCAGACAATCCAGGTCACAGACTGGGGATCAAGGCACTGGAGACAAGAGGCAAAACTGGTTCACAAGCAGAAGGTCAAAGCACAGGAGACTGAAGGTAAATCCGGGTTACAGGCCGAGGGTCAAACACAGGAGGCAGTAACAAAGTCCATAAAACAAGCCAAGGTCGGGTCCAGGAGAAGATCAGAGTAGGTCAGGGTCAATCCTGGTCACAGCAGGTAATCAATCAATCAGGAACTCAGGTACAGGAAGCTGAAGACAAACAAGCAATTTCCTTTGAGCACCTGCTCAGCTTTATAGGCAGCCAGGAAGTCATGTGGAAGTCATGTGGTGCGTGTCATGTGACAGCCAGTCTGCAGCTGAAGGTTTCTTTGACAGCTCCCACTGACAACTTTGCTGCCATCTAGTGTTCAGAATCCAATATGTTTCTCTGACAGGAACCCTTTGTAATTGTAGTAATAGGATCCCGAATGGGGTGGTGGCACGATGCAGATGTGCTTGCCATCAATGACTCCTCCGCCGTTTGGAAAGTTCCAACGCTGTGCGAACTCCGATGCCACAGTCTGCCATTCCTGTGGCGTAGTAGGGAACTGTGGAGTAAAACAATAAAAATAATAATGCAAACAAACATTGCAATCAGATTATCCAAAAACATTCTTGCCAAAAACAACAGTATATCATTAATTTGAAGGAGTATTTTAAGACCCCAAAAAATAATGGATCACTAATCAGATTCATCACCACCTCTGATGGCCCAATAAAATTATGTTTTTGGGGAGGGGGGTTCAAGATGAGTTGAGGACCTCAGAAATAAAGGATCTAGCACTCTGTCTTAATTCACCAAAAATATTAAATGCACACAATTTAGGGCTGGGGGGGGGGGGGGGTTGGGTTAAGGACTACAATGGAGCAGACAAAATACATTGTGATATAGGGAGACACCAAATGGAGCACTACAATGGAGCAGACAAAATACATTGTGATATAGGGAGACACCAAATGGAGCACTACAATGGAGCAGACAAAATACATTGTGATATAGGGAGACACCAAATGGAGCACTACAATGGAGCAGACAAAATACTTTGGGAAGTGACTAGGCTAGGTGTGTTTGGGCCCAGGATAGAATGTTGGAGAGGTTGGCTATTGGAAATATTCATGTAGGCCAAAAAAGGAGCATAAAAAGCTTACAGCATGCATGGGGACAAAGGGGACATTCACAGCATATTACAAACATGTTAATTATGGACTCATTCAAAAAATACAATACATTAGCAAGCATTAAATACATAGATTGTGAGGTTAAAGGACAAAACTTACCTTAATAAAGTCCTCCTGCAGGACTTGGATTATAGCAGAACAGGTGTCTGGCACCTCCCCCCAGAGCCTGGGGGGAGGTGCCTGTCGAGAACTTCAAGTCCTGCAAGCTTCTCCCTGTTGCCAGGTATCGCAACGTAGCAACTAGCCTCTGCTCAGCAGTGATGGCTTCCCGCATAACGCTGTCCTGCCTGGTGATATACAGAGACACCGAAGCCAAGAGCTGCTGGAAGACGGGGTCAGACATCCTCAGAAAATTCCTGAAATCATCAGAGTTATTTTCCTGGATCTCCCGCAGCAGAGGCATATGAGAGAACTGGTTCCTACGGAGCAACCAATTCTTGGCCCACAAACTCCTCCTCACCCTGTTCATGGACCGGAGCCAGGATAAAGCAGAAATCCCAGCACCAAGCACAGCACGATGTCAGCGACGAGAACGTACCCGCAACATGGCTAGAAAATCGTCTGATCAGAACAAACTAAAAGAACGCACTGAAGAACAACAAGGCCTCTGACAAGAACGCACTGCAAAAACAGATACGAACTAACTACAAGCACTGAAAGACAGATACGAACCCACAAGCACAAACTGAACAGCAGAAAACGATCTTTAAAGCACGAAGACTGAAAAGCATGAATCGTCTCTCACCAAACTTTTACTAACACGCGGTAACACGAAATCAGCAAAAGCAGCCCCAAGGGTGGCGCCATCCGCATGGAACTTCCCCTTTATAGTGCCGTCGTACGTGTTGTACATCACCGCGCTTTGCTAGAGCATTTTTTTTTCACGATCGTGTGTAGGCAACGCCATTTTAATGATCAAGTTGAGAAAAACATTGTTTCTAGAGCCTGAAAAACATAGTTTTTTAGAACCCGAAAAATGATAGTGTGTACGCGGCATTACACATAGAATTTCCCCATACAGTACATCTGTGTCCCTATCAGAGACTCCCTGCCCATTTCTGTCCCCAGCAGAGTCTCCTTACACAATTGTGTCCTCATCAGACTCTGCCTGCACATTTGTGTCCCCATTTACAGCCACCCCTACACATTTGCATCCACATCAGAGACCCTGCCACACGCTATCCTCAAAGCCACCTCCCCACACCCATTAAATCTCCTCCTGCCCATTTGTGTCCCCATCAGAGCCCCCACACTTGTGTCCCCATCAGAGCCCCCACACTTGTGTCCCCATCAGAGCCCCCACACTTGTGTCCCCTATCAGAGTCCCCCTCCCACATTTGTGTCCCCACCAGAGACCCCCTGAAAAACTGTGTACCCATCTTAATACCCCTGAATATGTGCCCCCATCAGAGTCCCCCCCAAACACTTGTGCCCCCAGAGTCCCCCCCAAACACTTGTGCCCCATCAGAGTGCCCCCAAACACTTGTGCCCCCCATAAGAGCTCCCGAAACACTTGTGCCCCCATCAGAGCTCTCCCCCCAAACACTTGTCCCCACTGGCGACGAATGGCCTCCCAGCATATGATAGGCAGCGAGCCTGTAATAGACGCATATGCGTCATCATGCTTGGGATTGGCTCCACCCACTCACAGACACTGCCGTGTTGATGCGCCGCTGACGACGCGACACGGTATAGTGACGTCATTACGCCACGCCGCCGCCATAGGGTATTTAAACTCGGCTTACATTGAGAGCCGTGTACACAGCGCCGGCTGCTACCCTGGGGCACACGTGAATCTCTGTTTATCACAGTAAGTTATCAAGTAGCTTTCCTCTGACTTTACCTGTCTGACTATTGGACCATGCATCTGAACGAATTGTTTGCCTATTTTACGTTGCTCCTTCAGGAGCGTTCTGGCTTCCTGGGCTCTATTGCCCTAAGTGCGGACTATGGTTGGATTTCCATTGCACTGCTGCCTACACTTTGACTCCGTGAACATCCACCCCAGTCGCATCTCTATTACTGGATATCTAGGTATATCTCTGTTTTCTACTATTTCTGGTTTTGCTGTGGCTGCCGTGCTACCATGCGACCATATTGTCTGCATATTTGTAGTTGCCTGCTATATATATTTCCTTTCCTTATTTATATTTTTGTATCCTTCCATAGAATGGGGCTTAGTAGCTCAACGCCTTCCTTTATGTGAGAGAGGGATGATGTAGAGAACCCCCAAACTCCTGTTTGTGTGGAGTGATGCCTGGGGTCCAATACTAAAAGCTCACATAACATAGCGAGGTGCATGAAATCCTTGCTAACCACAGTTGTGGTTCACGCCCGTTCACCAGAGCTGTTACACATCAACCTTCTCTGCTCTTTCTCTCCAGTCTCACTATTGGCAGGAGAGCAGAGACAATCGGCAGATATGAAGTCCCCTGACAGAGCGGCCTCATTGACTCTTAAAGGGACAGGAATACAAATCCCAGAGGAGTCTGCAAAACAGAGGGCTGGCTAAGGGCTCCATTTTGGAAGGCATGAGGCAGAGAGAGACACAGATGAGATATAAGGGGCTGTTGCTACCCATGGAGGGGATCCATCCAGCCACAGTTCCAGAGGGCGGTGTGTTGATCATGCCACGGTTTCAGCAGTCGGACGGTAACGGACATCCCACCTGAGGGGGATCCTGGCTACATCTTTAGGCATTCCTGAGGGTGTGGGCTGATCCGGTTATAAGGTGGCCAGTCGGGCCTTTCGGGGGAACTTGTCGCTTGATCCTTTGGTCGCAGGATAGGTGAGTGGGCGTTTGCCCATCTTTAAAGACACAGTACCCAGACAACATTGCCTCACCATTGCCCACATTTGTAGGAACACCTGATGAACAGTCACTACATTCCACTTTGCCTACCAGGATACTGCTAGCATCCTACCTCTCATTTTTGCCTACCAGGATACATTCAAGTACCCCTTTGTTTATCCTGCTCAACGTGATACAAACGCCAGGCTAGCCGAAGATCTTGGCTATCTCCATTGTGAGGACCCTTTCGGTTACTTCTTCAGTATCAGTAATTCAGTGGTTCCAGAGACTACCTTTAAAGGGGAACTCTCACATAAACTGTTAATGTTATAAATTGCATTTGTGGTCTATTGCCTCACATTTAATTGCATGGGTCTGTGATTTCAGGGTTTGAGGGAAACAGACTGACTGTTAAGTCAGATCAGTTCTCCTTTATGCCTGAGTGCATAGGCTACTCTAGATTTATTTAAGTTGTTTGACTGTGCTATTTTGAAGTCTGCATTTTGGGTTTGATTAACACTATTGCCATTCTTGACTATTGAGTTACCAGATCACTGTTTGTTTGATTGTGGAAACTCTCCCAGTAAACAAACTTCCTGTTCACTAATTTTGTGTCTGTTTTGCAAGTACACTGTTTGCTAGGTGTACCAGAGGGGCTGGGGCAGTTCTTTGGGGTTCAGAGGCAGAGTAACACACTGAACAAACATAAGATGCTCATTCGGGGTCAAAGAGATACAAAAAAATGAAAGATACAGTGTAAACTATTTTTGTAATAAAATATAATATAATTTTTTTTAAACCGCCTCTGCCCCCCTGTACTCAAGCGCATATGTAAACGGTGACGAATCTGCAAATGTCAGGGAAGGGGCTTGGGGTGGTGTCAAGGGTGGGATTAAAGGGGCCCCTGTCAGGTAGGCTGTACGGGGCCCCATGATTTCTAACAACGGCCCTGACTGTTCATGCACGACTTACCTGTTTTTAGCTTAAAGTAGACCCAAAGTCTTGTTCCAACAATAGGTTGTTATATTTGTTTTTACTATCAACACATAACTTGGTGTTTCAACAAGTTATTGATACCAATGGATCAAAGAACAGAAGCTCTGTGAAGTGCCTTCTATATTCCAAAATGATTTCACACAGCAGTCCCTATTTACATCTACAGCCACTCTGGGCACCCCATTACCCTTATTATTTTTTTTAATTTAAAAAAACACAAAATTTTTGTTCTATTTTAAAGTGTATTTGTACACGAGCTTGAAGAATGGGTATGTACTAAAGCTTGCATGTACTTAGCTATATACTTGGTGCCTTTTGTTACACCTCAAAACCCAAACATTAACTGTATTCATGGAACTGTTAACGTGTTGTATGCTCTACTCTACTGTAATCCCAATTACATTAAAACAAACCCCATAAATATATTTTATTTGTAAAATAGGAACAGTTTTTTTTTAAGAAATAAAATAAGCCATCTGAGCCTCTGAAGTTTGATATTCTTGTTTTTGCTAAATATTTATTTCCAAAGGGAAGTAAAAGTTCAGCATTGTTCCCCTCATTAATCCTTACTGGCAAAGAATTTTGGCTTTGTTGTGTATTCTTCTGTGGTGTTTAAAGGAACAATTCCTTCTAAGTCATATTTTTCATTAGAGAGCTATCCTGCAAAATTTAGAGCCTGTTTTCACATCTATCTGTTTTTCCAACTCATTTATTTCAGGCTACTAAAACTGGCAAAAGAGACCATGCAAGAATCAGGCCAGTATATGCTTATACTGATATTGATTTTAAAGGCACATTTGTATGCAATGGATTTGGAGGTTTCAGTGGTTTTGGTATTCAATGTTGTAATATACTGTCTGCTCATTACCAATTTTTCCAGTGTCCAACCTTTGTCAGGAGCACTTGCATAAAAAGAAGAAAACGTTTTAGTACAGTCACCTATAAATGCAGTAACAGAAATAACACTACAAATAAAAAACAAATGCAATATTCAATCAGAATGCCCTGTTCAATATAAGTTTGCATTTGTGATATTCTGAGGACTTGCTGATAAATCTGGAACCTCCTTAAAGATCATCAGCAGTTAACTCATGTCCTAGAAGAGCTGCCACCTTTTAGATCCAAAGAAATGCATGCTCCGTGTCTTGGCTAATGTAGTTACTGAAGACTTTGTGGCTCATACAGATCATCAAGTAGAGTAGAATTCCACTGGAGTTGGGAAGTGGGGGGTTCTGAGCAGTGCTGCATGAGGCAGGACACGTGAACAAGTTGGTCCCTTGCTGCAGTGTTTGACTCCTCTGATACCACCAATATGGTGTCCCATAGCCACCTTAATGCATCAGGCTTAGAGAGAAAGGGTTGTCTATGGGAATCGGGTGTATGGGACTGCCAACATCCTAGAATTATGAATAGGAAAAACATGCAACAGGTGCAATGAAGGGGACTTTTGAGGCAGAAAATAAAGGTAATTGGATTAAGTAAAGGCAATTCAGTGCCACTTTTATTGAGTACAAATACTAAATAGATTATGTAAACACAAGCAGTAACATTAAAATATATACATGGTATGCAAATGAACCATTTAATACATAGATACATACAGTATATCAAACCCAGGGCTAGTAATCCAGGCACTGCCAGAGTCAAACTGTGGTCAGTCCATGAAGATTCATAGCGTGCATCCCGACATGTTTCGCAAAATTAATGGCATATGTATTTTCCTTCATCAGGGGTAGTTTGCATTTGGGTAATTTTTTTATCCTTGTCTGCAACATAAATACAGTTACATAGTATTCATATTGTAATGCGTAGAAAAGAAAATAGTTTTACCAGTAAATTGTATCTTTTTTTAGGCTTAAGAGTACTTACATTCAGAGTTCATAGAAAAACACAGAAAAATAGTAAAAACACAATATGTGAGAGTTCCACACTGGCTGAAAGAAAGCCATACAGATAACATGGGTGGACAAGCATGGAGCTCCGGACCAGCTATCAATTTGCATGCACAAGAGACACCCAGAGGTCTGCACCAAAAAGTGAGTAATACTATCTAAAAAATCATAGAAATAAGAAAAAATCAATCAAACTTTTAAAGTAAGTATACAGATACACTCATAGTGTGTGTGGCGGCAAAACAGAGGCACGAAAAGCACAAAGTTGCCTGTAGTTGAATAGTAAATGTACCTCTCATTTGGGTGGTAGAAGTGCAGACATCACAGCGACTAAGCTCAAGATGAGACATGCTAGCTATGTGTGAACGCTCTTAAATAGAGAGTCACCTGATGGGAGAGCCAATCCTCACAGGGGGTAGTGCTAATTTTTTGGCGTTATGTGCTGTATGGAGAACAGCTGACACCGGACAAAGAGCGTCTCCCTGAGGCAGAGGCGTATGGTGTACACCCGCCCATCGGGCGTGGTGACGTCACGCGCCGGCGAGTCACCAGCGGGGAATAGTCTTTACCTGCGTCAAAGACACAGTGGAGACAAATAGACACTACTCCCCGCATATAGGCCCGCATAGAGTCAGGCCTATATGTCATCCAACATCAATGCGGAGGGGGAGATTAACCGACAGGTGGTGTGAGAAAAACAGCGCAGCCCAGAAGCCGCACAGTACACCAGGCAGTGGACTGAACCGAGAATAACAGTCAGCGTGTTTACAATGCATAAGCATTATAATCACAAAACAACAATACAAACAATGATGATGATAAGTGAACAAAAATGAATAATAAAAATAAATAATACAAATTAAAATTAATAATTCAAGAAAAAGGGGAAAAATTTGGTAAATAAAGATATGAGGAAGAGAAGGAAATATAGTTAAACATGGCGGTTGCCCTGTCAGGAGAGCATAATAAACAGGGATAATACACCCACATTATATACATGCAATATTGAGGGCAGCAATAGCATCACAAGGTTATGTTGTAAATGCATACACTCTCTTATAAAAAGGCACCAGTCCATACGTGAACAGTACCTCCTTCACTACAACTAGAGATGGGCCGAATGACCCCTGTTCGGTTTGCGGCAGAACTTTCAAACATCGCAAACGTTTGGAACCGAATAACAAACCACATTGAAGTCTATGAAACCCGAACTGGAAAAAGTGCCCATTTTGAAGGCTGTATCAATAAAAAAAAGGTTGTAAAAAAACATCATTTTTAAATGAGCAGTGATTTATTGATGCTTAAAGTGAAACAACAATAAAAATTAGAAATTCCTTTAAATATTAAATTTTCCATTCAAGCTTTCTTTATTTTATAAACAACGGCTTGGGGAGCCAGTCTGTATGATGAGGCCACATTGTGTGCACTCAGAACAAGATTAGAGATTTTTTGGATACATTGGATACATTCTGGTGTCTTTCACAGACTTTGGATAGAAGTAACAGGTACGGAAAAATTGGGCTTTGAGTGTCGGTGCCTTTACACCATTCCCCTATAGAGGAACTCTTGATGAAAGCAAGAATTGGCCTTGCGCTCAAAAATCTAAATGATATACACCTGTCAAACATGTACAGAAAAATTGGTCTTTGGGTGTTGGTGGTGCCTTCACACAGTGATCCTATAAAGCAGGGGTCTTCAAACTACGGCCCTCCAGGTGTTCAGGAACTACAATTCCCATCATGCCTAGCTATGTCTGTGTTTTACAATGCCTCATGGGAAGTGCAGTTCCGCAACAGCTGGAGGGCCGTAGTTTGAGGATCCCTGCTATAGAGGTACTCTTAATGAAAGCAGGAATTGGCCTTGCTGTCAAAAATTTAAATGATACGCACCTGTCAAACAGGTGCAGAGATATTGGTCCTTGGGTGTTAATTGTGCCCATGAAACCTACACCAAAATAATTTCTTCCCGATTAAATCAACACCCACAAAGCTAAGCAGCCAAGATAGTCTTTCAGGGATTAAAGATTCAGAAAGCACTTAATCAGCGACATCGGCATCAGGGGCTTGATAGCTGCTGCTAATCCAGAACTGATTCATTTTGATAAATGTCAGCCGGGCCACGGAGTCTGTGGACAGACACACTCTCTTATTTGTCACAAAACCTCTGGCAGCACTGAATGCCCGTTCAGAAAGCATGCTGGATGCAGGGCAGCCAAGCAGCTCAATTGCATACTATGTAAGTTCTGGCCAGTAGTCTATTCTCATGACCTGGTAACGCAGTGGATCGTCAACTGGAAAGCTCTCCTTGTCTGTTTTCGCCCCTAGATAATCTCCCACCATATGATGCAGACACTGCCAAAGCTGACAGCCCTGGATGCCGAGGACTAAACATTTTTAAAATGCATCACTGAGGTGGCCCCCTTCTTAACCACTCCTCTCTTGACCAACAGAAGATTGAAAGCGACGTTTTCCACCAGACAGTAACCTACCAGAGTCGGGAAAGACATTTCATAAACTCCTCTTTAAGGCGTCCTCAAGAGATTTCATCTTCTGCTCCCTCTGTGGGGACAAGACGAGTTCCAAGACTTTCCCCTTGTAATGGTAGTCAAGGAGGGTTGCCAACCAATAGTGATCCTCCTCCTTGATGCCATATATTCTGGGGTCCTTTCACAGGCTTTGAAGAATGAGGGAGCCCATGCACCGCAAGTTTGCAGAGGCATGAGAAACAGACTCCTCTGGGTCACTGAGGATTACAGTATCTGTAACTGCCTCCTCCCAGCTATGTACTACTCCCAAGGGTTCTGGGAATGGAAAACCATTTGTTAAGGGTTGACTTATGTCTTGCTCTGCTTCAATGCCTCCAAAACTGCCAGAATCCTCCTCCTCCCTCTCCTCTTGTGTGTTCTGCTGTGTAGCAAGTATGGTGTCTTCCTTGAGATGAAAGAAAGTCCTCTTCTTCCCCCCACTGCTCTGCCTTAGAGTGCCCTGTCCTAAATGCCACGCAGAGTATGCTCCAGCAGGAACACAAGAGAGATTGTGTCACTGATAAATGCATTGTCACGGCTCACCATCCTTGTGGTCTCCTCAAATGGTGACAGTATAGTGCATGCATCCTTTATCATGAGCCATTGGTGTGAGGGAAAAAAGCAGAGCCAGCCTGAGCCTGTCATTGTGCTATACTCACACAGGTACTCGTTAATGGTCCTCTGCTACATATGAAACCACTGCAGCATTGCCAAAGTTGAGTTCCACCTGGTGGGCATGTCACAAATCAGGCAGGTGGAATTCCTGCTGAATTTCAGTCAACCAAGCACTTGCTGTGTATGACCACCTGAAATGGCCACAGACTCTTCTTCCCTGTGTAAGGGGTTAGCTCGGTAGCGGGGGGGTGTGATCCCCTGGATGGGTTCACTACACACTGAACGATACAGAGAAACAGCCGAAGATGGTTGAAAACAAAGAATTTGGTTTATTCTTCCATCTAGCTGGAAACAAGTGCAAGCATCCAAACAGCATAAACAAAATCAAACATAAAATAAACCCTGGCCACTTGGGGCGTCTACCTTCACCACACAGGAACCTATCTATGGAGTCTGGCACAGCCTACTGCTGAGCAGACACTGCTGGTCATACAGCAGAAAAACAAATAGTCTTTTTGATTTTTATCACACAGAGAAATCAACAGCACCTCACCTCTTCAGAAGTATTTCTGTTCACTGCTCTCCTTCATTAAAAAAGCCTCAGGATGCAGCAATCAGTAGTAAACCTCTGGATTACTTATAGAGGCCTTAATTGCCTCATTCTGAACAGCTGAAGTTTTTCAACGCCCTTAAATCTTTCTGGCTGCTTCTGCAGCCAACACCTGATAATAATTGGTATATTGTCTAAACAAGGCAGAAATGTATCTCCCGTCTGACAACACCCACAGATTTAACTGACTTCCTGTCACACCTGCTTCAGCAGATCTCCCAATTCTGGGTACCTATTTAAGAAACGCTGCACGATTAAATTGAGGACATGTGCCAGGCATGCCACATGTGTAAACTTTCCCTGTATAAGGGCGGACAGGAGGTTTGTGGTTTTATCACACATCACAATTCCTGGCTCCAGCTGACATGGCTTGAACCACCTCTGGGCCTGCCCCTGCAGAGCTGCAAGAATCTCTGCTCTGGTGCGGCTGAAGATGTGGACAAGGAGGCAGAATAAGCCACTCTGGCAGCTGCAATGGACTGTGCACTAGTCTCTGCATGAGTGA
This sequence comes from Rana temporaria, assembly GCF_905171775.1. Classification (NCBI taxonomy): domain Eukaryota; kingdom Metazoa; phylum Chordata; class Amphibia; order Anura; family Ranidae; genus Rana; species Rana temporaria. The sequence continues at coordinate 449,040,636 of NC_053489.1, read as the reverse complement.
CAGAGGATGAGGAGTATTAGGATGACCAGAGAACTTTGAAGGATGTGGGGTACTCCTGTGCCAGCGTCACTAAGGACTCTTGGGTCTAGGGTCATCCTATGCCCCTTTTGGGCATAGGATGGCTGAGAAATGATAATTCATGTTTTGCAGGATATCTTGAAATATTACAAGTTGTTCCTTATGAACAGGTCAATAGACTCCTAAGATATTCCATTGTCCATTGTGTGATGCTAATACTGTTTTGTGTCTATTGTACTAAGTCTGTAAAGGTTAGATGTCTAACTTGTAGGTGCTAATTGAGGCTGGCTCCTGAAAGACATTCCATTGTGTGATGCTAATGACACTGTTTGTGTGAAAAGCCTATTGATGACTAGATGTGGAATGTGACTTGTTAACTGTAGTAATTACCCCCTCTAAATGCGGAGACAGAATGTCTGTCTGGATGTGGGGTGGAGAATTCTTTGTTCCTTTGATTAACTGTAACATGTTGTACTGCATATAAAAAAGCTAAGGAACCATTAAAGTGTTCATTCATTCATTTGAAACCAGAAAGAACAGAACTTGTGTCTCGTCTTAATTCTGCGGGAATTCTTATGGAATGGATCGTGTCTGTTGGATGGTTGGAGTGTCGGATAAGCTGTCGGTTGGTGGAATGGAAATCGTAAACGGTGGTGACCATTACATGCACTAATGCACTGAAATATACTGTGTTAAACTTGCAGTAATGCACTGAAATATACTGCATTAAATGTGGACTAACGCACTGAAATATGCTGCGTTAAACGTGCAGTAACACACTGAAATATACTGCAGGAAAACTGCCATGCCAAAATAAACTGACAAAAAAAAATGAATGGTCAAACTACACTATCACGAGATTCACATTAAAGTGGCACTAAAGTAAAAATTAATGGTCAAACGACACTCACACTGCGCTACCACTAAACTGATATGCTACATGCAGTGGTGAACCTACCAGTGTCGCAACAGTCGCACTTGCGACGGGGCCCTGGCATTCCGCCACTGTCAGGGGGCCCCAGTAGGGTTACTAGTCGCACGGCTCATGGAACAGCACAGAGCCGGCATTGAGAGTTCTCTCTCCCCCTCTGTCCTCTATCGCAGGTGATGAAAAAAGACAAAGCCGATCTGCTCCCCCCTTCCTGTGTGTGCTCTGCATGAGCGTGTTAGCTTTGCACTTGACTTCCCGTGGAGCACACACAGGAGAGGGGAGGGGGGAGAAGGGGAAGCAGATCAGTTGTGTCTTCTCTCATTCTGTGATGAGTACTGATAGGAGGCACTGATGAGCACTGATAGGAGGCATTGATGGGCACTGATAGATGGCCCTGGTGAGCACTAATAAGAGGCACTGATGGGCACTGATAGGAGGCACTGCTGAGCACTGATAGAAGGCATTGATAAGCACTGATAGGCAGCACTGATAGAAGGCACTAATGTGCACTGATAGGCTGCACTGATGAGCACCGATAGGTGGCATTGATGGGCACTGATAGGCAGAACTCATAGGCTGAACTGATGGGCACTAATGAACACTGATAGGCAGAACTCTGACAGCATTGAAGAGCTCTGATAGGTGGCATTGATGAGCACTGATAGGCAGAACTCAAAGTCAGCATTAATAAACACTGATAGGTGGCACTGATAGGCAGCATTGATAAGCACTGATAGGTGGCACTGATAGATACTGATAGATGGCGTTGATGACCACTGATAGGCAGCATTGATGACCACTGATAGATGCTGATAGACAGCATTGATGAGCACTGATAGATAGCACTGATGGACGCTGTTAGGCGACATTGATGACCACTGATAGGTGGTGCTAAT